>NC_055995.1:16403429-16704311 GCF_018446385.1 Zingiber officinale
TAGTGATCCAGTTATATTTGACTAACTCTGGATAACTTAACTTGATTATTGTATTTTGGTATTTATTGTCCAGACTTACTGTGATGCACAGAAATAAGCATACTGAAATCTAGACTGTACCCTATGCATCTCACCCCATTCTAAGTTTTTCAAACACAAACAAGTTATGCCTAGTGTGCTTGTGAGATGCTCTGGCTGAAATCTAGGGGAACATAATTTCTAGGGTTAATGCCTAGTCTAATCCCAAATTTTGAAAATCTAAGAAATTGGGATTTTTAAAAATATCATTTTTCCTAGAATTAAAACCAAACTGATTTAAAGATAAAATTTTCAAGTAGAGATAAATCATATTCTACTAAGCACATTCCTATTTGTCTTCTAAGTGCACTGAACTCAAGTTCAAGTAAGGGCTTTGTAAATATATTGACCAGGTTTGATTTGGACTCAACATAGTTAAGTACAATATCACCCTTGGCTACGCGATCCCTTACAAAATAGTGTTTTACTTCAATACGTTTGGTCCTAGAGTGATGAATTGGATTTTTGGTTAGATTGATTGAACTTATATTATCAATTGAGATTCTAGTACTTTAATAATCTAATTGGTAGTCTTTTAGGGTATGCATCATCCATAATAATTGAGATGCACACTCTCCTAGGGCTATGTACTCAGCTTCAGTGGTAGATAAGGCAACACAGTGTTGTTTTCTGCTTGACCAACTTACTAGGCACTGATCTAGAAATTGATAGCTACCACTTGTGATTTTTCTATCTAGCTTGCACCCGGCATAGTCTGAATCAGAGTAGTCGGTTAGGTCAACGGTGCAAGATCTAGGGTATCATAGTCCTATATTTAGGGTTCCTTTAATATACCTTAGTATTCTTTTTACAAGGGTTAAGTGAGACTCTTTTGCACAAGATTGGTATCTTGCACACATACCTACTGCAAAAAAGAATATCTGGTCGACTCGCAGTTAGGTACAGTAGACTTCCTATCATGCTTTGATAGTATTTCAAGTCTACTGATTTACCTTCTAAGTCTGAGTCAATTTTAATATTAGTGGCCATAGGTGTATTAAGATTTTTTGAGTTTTCCATTCCAAATTTTCTAATTAATTTCTTTGCATATTTAGTTTGATAAATGTAAATTCCATCTTTGGTTTGTTTAATTTGTAAACCTAAGAAAAAGTTTAGTTCACCTACCAGACTCATTTCAAATTCATCTTCCATTAATTTAGTAAATTCTTTTAAAAACTTTGAGTTGGTTGATCCAAAAATTATATCGTCTACATAAATTTGGGCTATAAAGATGTCTTTTTCTAACACTTTTACAAAGAAGGTTAGATCTATTTGACCTTGGTTGAAGCCTTTTGATATTAGATAATTGGATAAGCGTTCATACCAAGCCCTAGTAGCTTGTTTTAGTCCATATAGGGTCTTTTTTAGTCTAAAGACATTATTTGGATGTTCTAGGTCCTCAAATCCTGGGAGTTGACCTACAAATACTTCTTCTTTAATAAATCCATTTAAAAATGTGGATTTCACGTCCATTTGGTATAGTTTGAATCCTTTGTGTGTTGCATAGGCCAACAGCATCCTAATGGATTCAAGTCTGGTTACAGGGGCATAGGTCTCATCATAGTCTAAACCTTCTACTTGGTTGAACCCTTTGACTACTAATCTAGCTTTGTTTCTAACTATATTACCCTGATCATCTAATTTGTTCCTAAAAATCCATTTAATATCAATTATAGTCTTGTTCATGGGTTTAGGTACTAATTCCCAGACTTGATTTCTTTCAAATTGGGCTAACTCTTCCTGCGTTGCTAAGGTCCAGTCTGGGTCTGGTAGGGCTTCATCTATAGTTTTGGGTTCAATTTTGGAAATAAGGGCTATCTGTCTTAGATTGCTATAGGATGACCTAGTTCTGACTCCTTGAGTTGGATCACCCAAAATTGGTCAAATGGGTGATTTGTACTTGTTCTAGTTGGCCTTATTTGGGTTAGTAATTGGTTCTTGTGAGTCATTAGGTTTAAGTGGGTTTTCTTCATCATCTTCTATATTTCTTGAGTTAGCATTTTCTGTATTATTTTCATTTATTAAATTGGGCATTATATTTTCTTCATCAAATATTACATTTACAGTTTCTTCAACTTTTAGGGTGTTTTTGCTATAAACTCTATATGTCCTACTGGTTGTTGAATACCCTAAAAATATTCCTGGGGTTATTTTTTATGAGAATTTTCCTAAGTAATCTTTGGTGTTTAAGATGAATACTTCATACCCAAATACTTTTAAATAGTTTAAGTTAGGAATTTTATTATAATATATTTCATATGGTGTTTTATTTTGACTTTTATTAATTAAAATTTTATTTTGTATATAACAGGCTGTATTAATTGCTTCAGTCCAGAATTGATTAGATAGTTTGTATTCATTTAACATGGTCCTAGCGGCTTCTTGTAGGGTTCTGTTTTTACGTTCTACTAGATCATTTTGTTGGGGAGTTCTAGGGCAAGAGTATTCATGTTTATATCCATTCATTTCACAAAATTCAATAAAGTTATGATTTTCAAATTCTTCCCCGTGGTCGCTTCTAATTCTTTTTATCTGAGTATTTTTTTTTCATTTTCTATTAGTTTGCAAAAGATTTTAAATACTTCAAAAGTTTCATCTTTAGTTTTTAAAAATTTTACCCAAGTAAATCTTGAGTAGTTATCGATTATTACTAAGCAATATTGATTTTTGCTTAGTGACTTGGCTCCATGTGAATCAAACAAGTCTAGGTGAAGGAGCTCAAGTATTGACGTTGTTCTATTTAGGTTGGTTAACTTGTGGTTTGACTTGGTTTGTTTACCTTGTTGACAAGCATCACAAGTTGAATTTTCAATAAATTTTAATTTGGGTAGACCTCTAACTAGACCATTTTGACTCATTTTTTAAATGAGTCTAGTATGAGTGTGACTCAGTCTCCTGTGCCATAACTCAGTTTCCTCTTGTTGTGTTAATAAACACTCTAGTGAGGAAGTTGGTAGGTCTATAGTATAAATATTATTTTTCCTGATACCCTTAAGTTTAATTTCAGGATTATTAATATTCTTAATTATACATTCAGTTTTTGAGAATGTGACTAAATATCCTGAGTCACATAACTGGCTAATACTAAGTAAATTGAAACTGAATTGTTCAACTAATAATACTTTTCGAATGTAAAAATCGGAATTTAGTTGGATGTTACCTATTCCGATTACTTTAAGGGTTCTATTGTTGCCGAACGTGACAGACCCTAGGTTCTTGAGTTTCAACTTCGTGAATTTCAGTCTGTCTCTAGTCATGTGTCTGGAACATCCACTATCTAGCATCCATTGATCCAAATCTTTATGTTTCTACATAAAGTATTTGACTTGGGTCAATTTCTGGATTTAGAAGATAGTTTGACTGAAATTATCTCAATGTTCCATCTCACCCAATCTAGATGATCAATCATGGTATTCCTATGGGTGTTTGTGAGATGGTTTATTAAGTTAATTAACTCACTTGGGTTAAGTCAATTAGATTAATTAAAATAATTAGATTAATTAAGTTAAATTGATTAATTAGGGTAAATTGAGTAAATAATTAGATTAATTAAGTTAAATTGATTAATTAGGTTAAATTGATTAAATAATTAGATTAATTAAGTAAAATTGATTATATAATTAGATTAATTAAGTTAAATTATTTAATTAGGTTAAATTGATTAAATAATTAAGTTAATTAAGTTAAATTGATTAATAAGAACTAAGTTTTAATCTAAATCCATCTCACCCGATTCTAAGTTATCACTCAGGGAACCTTAAGTAGTTTTTATGAGATGATTATCTTTGATTTAGATTATTTTTAAGGAGTAATTTACATTTGAGTTAAACTTAAGTTTTCCAATTAGTCAATTAAGTATGTATTTCAAGGATTGGTTTCCAGGTCGTGGTGAGGCACTAGACCTTCTTAGGTATGAGATCATCCACCACTTCCAAGATAGAACCGCTCAAAGAAATGTCATATTTAATTTTCTTTTTGAAATCCCTAAGTTTAACTGAACAAGTGTAAATTATGCCTAGATCCTTAATCTATCTTAATCTAACCATGCATATTAACAGGAAAGTAAATAAATAATCATCAAACAATTCTATTTATTTATTAAGATAATTTTTCTATTGGCTCCCCCTAAATCATAGCCTCGATATGATCTATCAAGGTAATGTACTTGATCCTTGGAGACCCAATATTGACCAAGTCCAACTTGATTGACCAAGTTGGACTTAGGTACCCATGCTTGGACTATCTTACTATTCAGTCTGTTAATAAGCGATAAATACGACCGATATTTCTTTTTAGCTTTAAATCAAATTCTGGATCGATTGTATACGGTTTTCAGTTTTTCAAGAATCAAGTCAAGATTCTTAGAACCCAGTGTAAACCGTTCCAATGTAGTCTTCAAATCCTTGACTTGACTTTTCAGGCTGGAATTCTCTTCCTCAAGTTTTTGGACTTGAGTTGAGGTTCCAGTCTGAACTGGGTCAGCCAAGGATTCGGTGTTAGTCGCTTCTTTGAAGGATGTTACTTCCTTTAGATGCGACTTGATCCGAACATTAGACTTAACTAATTTACGAATTAAATAATTAATTAAATTGTATAATCGACTTATACTTACAGTGGGGCTTGGCCCTTCAGAAACGGATACGGATCCGTGGCTTCTCTCGGACTCAGCTTCCGACTCATCCTCGCTTCTTGATTCGTTGATGTAGTCTTGGGTCGTCATTGCGAGAAAACTCGTCTGCTCGAGTTCTTCGTCGTCGGACTCCTCTGAGGACGGCTCGTCCCAGGTAGCCTTCAAGGCCTTCTTCTTTCTTGGTTTCTTCGGATTACTTTGGTTCAGGCAGTTCACCTTGATGTGCCCTTTCTGATTGCATCTGTAGCACATCACCTCGAACTTTACCTTAGGTTGGGTTTCCTTGGACTGAATGACCTTTCTAACATCCTTTTTGTTGAGGCCCTTCTTCTTCTTGTAGAGCTTATTCACCAGGTTGACGAGTTCAGTCGTGAGTTCATCGTCGTCGTTGTCTGAATCTAGTTCTTCTTCTGATTCTGGTTCAGTTTTTCGCCTTGGTTTTGACTCACGTGATCTGCCGGTACCTGCAACCAAAGCTATACCCTTTTCGACCGGGCGTGCATTAATCTGCTCATGCAACTCGAATTCAGAGAATAACTCATCTAATTTAATAGAAGAAAGGTCCTTATAAACCTTGTAAGCATCTACCATGGATGCCCACAAGGTGTTCCTTGGAAAGGCATTCAGAGAGTACCTGATTATGTCGCGATTCTTCACTTTTTTCTGATCGCATGAAGCCCGTTGAGGAGATCTTGGATCCGGGCATGGAGCTGGCTAGCCATCTCACCTTCCTATAATTTTATATTGTATAATTTATTGAGAATTAAATCTCTTTTGCTTACCTTGGTGTCGGACATTCCTTCATGAAGCTCGATCAGCTTCTCCTACAGCTCCTTAGCGCTCGAGAATGGGCCGATGCGGTTCAGCTCCTTCTTCGTTAATCCGCATTGGAGGGTGTAGGTCGCCTTGGCATTTGCTTCTACCTTTTTGATTAGTGTCGCGTCCCAGTCCTCGTATGGTAGTTGCTTGTCGGCACCATCAGTTGGTAGTTGGAGCCCGGTTTTGATGACGGTTTTGACGATCATCCAGACTTCAAAATGAGTCTGGAGATACGCCTCCATTCGGCCCTTCCAGTACCTGAAATCGTCTCCGGTGAAGAGCGGTGGTCTAGAGGTGCTATAACCTTCTTGAAGCGCCATTTTAAAACTTGCACACAAAGAAAAGAAAGGAAAATATGTTCCAAGACTTGATCTTGGATTAGTAGTGCGGGATGTATAATAAAGAAAAGCGAACTTGAGTGGTGTTGCACCAACTTCGAGCAAAAATCGATTCGAACGAAAAAACAGATTGGACTTTAACAATTGTACTAATTCCAATCGACTCCGAAAACTTTTAAAAGATACCATGAAAAAATTGCTTGATTGGTGGTTGTACCAAATCGAAGCTACCCTGTTCTGATACCAATTGTTGGATCGAGATGCACTAGAGGGGGTGAATAACGCTCATGGCTTTCACTCGTTTCTGATTCGTAAAATTCGCTTGATTTAAAACTAACGGAGTAATGCAATGGAAAAATAAAAGAGCGCATGCGAACACAAGTTGCTTACTTGGTTCGGAGCCTTGAGCGACTCCTACTCCAAGGCCCGTGATCGTTGATCGCTTTCGGTGGGCAGCAACCATAATATCGGAAGATGATTACAATTTCAAGTACAATAAGTGCAATAAAAATTATATCGATGACAAAAATGGGAAACTTTAAGCTTCAGGTCGCCGGGGACTTGTCGTAGCTTGATCAGGTCGTTTCTTGAGCAGCGCACGAAGGATGAATTGTTTTAGAATTGATGATGTGAATTGCTGCTTGCACACTCCTTAAATAGTCTGCTTGAGGTGCCTCAAACCCCAATCAAGGCGCCTCAACGCTGCCGAGTCAGCCGCGTGGATGAGTGCTAAATTTTTCGCCGCTTATCCTGCTTGAGGAGCCTCCATGGCCAGTCCAAGGCGCCTCCACTCCCTGGTCCAAGGCGCCTCTAGCTTCTCTTCGCAGCCAACTTTTGGTTTGCACCCGAGGCGCCTCCAAGCTCCATGGAAGCGCCTCGGACACTATTCATCCGAAGCTTAACTTGTTCCTTTTGTACTTGCAAGACATGTTAGTCTCAAAACAACAACATGCCCTGCAAGACAATGTCAGCACATATATAAATAAAGTATTGACAGTCTCTGGACAGTCCGATTCTAACTTCGGATTTCCGACCGTAAACCCTAGGTCGAACCGATGCCTACTGTTCCCTCTTCCGGGGAACGCGTCCTCACCAACTCCTCTCGGGAAAGCATACCTGATGCTAGTCCGGTCCTCCAGACCAACTGGACTTTCTGCCTAGGGTTACCACCCCCTAAGGGTTTTTCTCCACCTAGGGTTACCTCCCCCTAGGACCTAAGGTTACCCCCCTTTAGGATTTCTCCTCCACCTAAGGTTACCACCCCCTATGACCTAGGGTTACCACCCCCCTTTTTTACCATTATCAAAACTAAGGTTCAATCGTTGAATGCTTTCCGCACCAACAATATGTAGGATCGAAAAGAATTTAGATATCTCTATAATGGTATAATATTATCCACTTTAGGCCTAAACCCTCATGGTTTTGCTCTTGGGCTCTATCCAAAAGGCCTCACGCCAATGGAGATATCCTTTCTCTTATAAATCCATGATCTTTCACATGTGTTTTCAATGTGGGATTGATTATGTTTGCAACCTTGCAACCCCAACTATCCCCCCCTCAAACAAAGGGCCACAAGTTTCCCACGTCCGATCCTCGACCCACCAGGTCTTCCTGCCCCTCAGCCCACCCGACCTACTAGGACTTCCTTGCCTAGCCGCAACTAGGACTTCCTGCCTGGTGTCTGGTCCTCTTGATCTGGAGATAGGAACCCCCAATTTCTTTGTTCGAGGTCAATATTGTACTCACATGACTTAATCAGACCATAGCTCTTGTACACAGTCGGCGGTTAAACCTTCTGGCAGTCCGAGCTCTGATACCAAATGTAGGATCGAAAAGAATTTAGATATCTCCACAATGGTATGATATTGTCCACTTTGGGCCTAAACCCTCATGATTTTGCTCTTGGGCTCTATCGAAAAGGTCTCATGCCAATGGAGATATCTTTTCTCTTATAAATCTATGATCTTTCCCATGTGTTTTCAATGTGGGACTATAATTGCAATCTTGCAACCCCAACAATAAAAATGTAAACCTTTCCCGATCTTATGGTTTTATTAAAATACTTGTACAAAAAAGACAACTAATTAAAAAGGAGAAGGAAGAAGTAGATCTTTTACTTGGTTTGCAATTAGGGGATTGCTAATCTAAGACGTTGAAAGCTCACTATCAAATCTCCTTTCAGCGGAGAAGCCTCTTACAGTAGTTAAAGTACTAGATTACGAAGCTAAATAGAATGAAGATTGTTTATAAGTGTTGTGTTTAGCTACTAGGATCATGGCTATATTATAGCCCTGATCTGGGTGCTTGGAAGGGTTCCAGGTGCCTGGATGTAGATAAAACTTTATCCACATCACAACGGATCACAACAGCTGGCGACTCAATAAAGTTTCTGGTCCAGGCACATGGACCAAGTCTGGGCGCTTGGACCGAGCTAAACCAGCCTCCACCAGGGCACGAGCCCAAGGCACCCTGGCTACCCCAAGGTGTCCGGGCACCTAGAGTCAGGGCACCCGGACCATAGTCAACTTCTAGTTGACTTTTCATCTGGGTCTCCACTCTTGCTCCACTCGCTTAGGTGATTTCGATCATCTAGAATAGGGCTCACCCGAGCCCATTTTCCGGCCTTCTTGAGTAATCTTCGGCTCTGATTTCTCATCCCTTGGAAATGCCGCGTGATTCCTTCTCGTCCGCCAGCATACTCTTCCGCAGCGCCTCATTCCTTAGACACACCAAACTCGTCGACTCTCTCTCGTTGCATCCTTCTCGCTAGTTGCGTCTTTTGCTAGACTTCCTATACTCCTAAGTTCCTGCACACTTAGACACAAGGCATCAAAAGACAGCAGGACCTAACTCTGACTTGGTTGATCACATCAAAACTATCATGGGATACTTACAGTGTATCTTACACACAGTCTGTGAAGGATGTTTTGCAAAACATATAGTGGATGATGATCTTGTTATGAAGGACGAAATAGGTACTTCTTTGAGTTCATTTCTCTTCGTACAATCCAAGAAGGGTTTTTGCTTTTGCATAGACTTTACATAGATACAAAGGTAATTTATGGATTATATATGTGTACATATTTTCTACTTGAATTACATGAAGTTGTAATTTTTGCTAAATAGTTGTATGTTAAAAAAGATTCTGAATACTCATATTTTTCATTGTGAATGCTCATAATTTTTGTTTATAAAATTTATGAATATTCATATTTTCTGTTTGTAAATAGATTTATCTTTTGCTAAAATGTTATATTTTAAAAAAGAAAATACTTTTCTATCTATTAAAAAAATATTATTTTTATAAAAAATGACAACCTTTTTAAGATTTGCAAAAGCATTATCCTTGCAAAAACATGATGTTGCTTTTAAGTATTACAAAAGTATTGTCTTTAAAAAATGGCAATACTTTTTAAGAGTTGTCTTTAGTAGATTTTTAACAATAGTATTTTTAACAACGCTTTTTCAGTCTCATAGATAATGTGTAAAAATCCTTATCTTTTAGCTTTTTTCTTGTAGTGGTAAAAGTATTAAAATACTTCGATCCAATCAAGGTGGTGAACATTTATGTCAAGAGTTTAGGTTGGATATGGTTAAAGGACAATAGAATATTGTCTCAATGGACTCCGCCTTATATACCACAATACAATGGTATATCTGAAAGGAGAAACAGAACATGTTGGATATGGTTAGGTTGATGATGAATCATTCAAGTTTTCCCAAATCCTTCTGGGGTTACACACTTGAGACAATTGTTTACTTACTAAATAGAATCTCAACTAAGGTAGTCTCTAATACTCTATTTGAGAAATAGACTAGTAAGAAACCTCACTTATGTTACTTGAATATATGAGGTTGTCCTATTTATGTGAAGAGGACAGTATCAAATAAGTTGAATGTGAAGTCCAATAAATGTCTATTTATTGGTTATCCTAAGGAAACAAGGGATTATTAATTCTTTCATCCTTTGGAATAAAATATATTTGTTTTAAGGCATATTATATTCCTAGAGAAAGAATTTCTCTTATAAGAAAACAGTGGGAGTAAAGTTGAATTTGAAGAAGTTAAAGAGACTTCAATAGACATAGAAGAGACACTTAGTAATGAATCATAATCGATTACTCATGATGATGAGCTATCGACTGAACTTATGGAGACACTACCTCTTCATAGATCAGTGTTCCGGATATGAGAATGGCATGAGAGGAGTTAATGAGAGGTCAAACGGCGTTTTGGTCTTTTGGGGTTCATTGAGGGTTTGGAGTGCTTTTAAGCACTGTTCACAGATTCATGGAAGGGGGGGGTTCGTGATTTTGGGCCGCCGCCAGCTATCAAGGAGACTCTCTCTCCTTCTCCAGCTCTCCGCCGGCGCCGACGAAGCCGCCGGCGCTCCCTTCTTCTCTTCCTCTCCGCGCGCACAGCGCCTCCCTCGCCGGCAGCCTCCGCGCGCACAGCGCCTCCCTCGCCGGCAGCCTCAGCGCGCACAGCAGCTCCCTCGCCGGCAGCCTCCGCGCGCACAGCGCCTCCCTCGTCTTGGTGTCGACTTTGCCTAGTGTTCCGGCCTACGCGCCGTTGTCACATTCCGGCCTACGCGCCGTTGTCGCATTACGGCCTGCGAGGCGATGTCGTACGCCGGTCGTGTCACCGTTGTATTCCGATTGTGTGTCACCTTTCAGATCCATGCCACATTCGGCTCCGCGTTGTCACCTCCGGACCCAGCTCCTCTTCGGTCGGTTCAGAGGCATCCACCCTTCCGGGTCAAGACGACTCGGTCAGTTTCACGACCAGCTCACTCATCCATCCGAGGGCGGCCCCCTGGGCCAGGGTACGTTCTCGTACCTTTTCCGCATTTAGTTAACTATTCTGTCATTATTATGCGGTTACTTATATGTCTGGGATTCGCCTCGAGCACCGAGGTACCAGAGACCGGGGGAACTCGGTCGCTGGATACAGGTACAGTTGACCGGAGGAGGACTTCTGATGATCTGGTCAACGTAGAGACAGATCATCGACCGGGTCATGGGGATGCGGTCAACCTTCCAGACACGTCACACCGGCAGGTTCGTCTTCTCAGCTTCCAGACAGGATCAATCAGGTAGGACACACAATATTCTTATGAGATATGGATTTCTCATAAATGAATCGAATGATGTGTTACTCATTGAGGATGAGGAATCTACTGATCATGGAGAAGTTCTAAAAAGTCTAGAAAGGGACAAGTGACTAACAACCATGACGTTGAAAATAGATTCCATATACAAAAATTATGTTTGGAACCTAGCAGACCACCTGAAGGCATTACGCCTATTAGGTGCAAGTATATTTTCAAGAAGAAAACTGACATGGATGATAATATGATTACCTACAAAGCAAGATTGTGGTGAAAGACTATCGTCAAAGGTAAACTTCAGTTGGCCGAGCGAGAGATGAATCAAGAGAGTGTCGTAATGCGCTTGACTAGTCGTTGTGCTTCCCTAAGGTTGTAGGGAGGCGACATATTCTGGAGTGCCTAGACTTTCTCGGAGTTCACCTCAATTCCTCTCCCAGTCACTATGTACCTAAGAATTTTTTGCTCCTGATCCCGAATAGGCATCTTTGGGCTGGAAAGTTTGCCTAAGCGATGTCCCATGTCAGCACCAAGGTAGCCGGAACCCTAGGATAAGCTGCCCCTGAATACGCCTTGTATGGACAATTGTCTGAGAAAAGTGAAGCTTTTAGCTTCGGAGTGCTGCTGCTCGAGCTCCTCAATGGAAAGAAGGCATTCAGATTGAGGAGCAAGAGACAAGCTTTTGTTGTGAGCGATTGGGCGTGGTCTTTGGCGAGAAGAGGGAAGACATTGGATGTTATCGAAGAAGCGATGGATGAATTGGGGTCACAATGAAGTACGTTCATGTCATTGTTCTCTGTATGCATCCTCAGTTTCATGCAAGTCCTACAATGGATCAAGTTCTGAAGATAATAGAGACTGATCTGGCTGTGCCTGCGAAGGACCGGCCATTTCCAGTTCCATCAAGCACTGAGAAAACTGAAACTAGCAATGAGTCGGACCTGCTCTCTAGCTCTCCTGGATACCTGTCGTTTTCCTTTGGGAAGGATGAGGCTTCAAATGATTCGGGAATCGTGTCAAAATGGTCGCCTGTTGTTTCCAAGATGGACAAATCATATGAATGGAGCTTTCATGTTCTACTGTTTCCATGAGATTGAAGGTCTTGCCTTGGTACAAATCTTGTCTTCATCTCCATACTATGATTGTATTTACTTTTTTAGAGACATTCAAGTCAAAAATATATATATATATTCTTTGATCTTTCAATCTTATCGAACCAAAATTACAGACATCTAATTAGAAAACTTATCATAACTATATTTACTTTTTAAGAGACACTATGATTCAAGAAGTATATATTTCTTAATCTTCCAATCTCATCGAACTAAAACTACAATCGTCTGATAAAAATTTAGACTCAATTTTTTAATTAATTGCAACATATATGATGCAATCTTTAACTATCTATTTTGACCTCCATTCCGGTCTTATTCACTTAAACTCAAATTTGGTTTTTCATCCAGTAGGCCTTGGCTTTCTTTCTATGGCCTTTTATTAGTCCTCTTTTGAATAATTTAAATTCATCATCCCAACTGTGTATGCTTTTAGCCTAATAACCACCAAAGCTTTAAATATCATTGTTACACTATACTTATTATATAATTTTATCGTCCGGCCTTTTAAGGTATGATATTCTTCCTTGTGAATAATTATCCCATCATTTAAGGCCCCACCTTCCGATGCACTAAGGACATTTTTTGATAGTAATGTTTTGGTATATATTTTCTTCCAATAATACAATATCTTTGGTTGTCATCGCTTGAAGATGGTTATGTAGAATTTTTTCAATAGGAGTGGGATCTACGATCGCTATAATCATGAATACCATCTTAAGATTGTTGGATTTTATGTAATGGATTGATAATATTGATCCAATAGTTGGGTATGATTTGTCAACTTGATGATGAGTCAACGGATCAATCTTGTGGGGATCGATATGGCGACGTGAAATTTATCCTATTTATATTCTTGGCACATCATTTTGATTATCGAGGTACCTTTTCAAGTAACAAACGTATTTTTTTTATATCATCATTATAGACTTAATATCCTAGATTATTGAGTTATCCCTTCAAATATCGATACACCCTTTTAGATAAACTTATATAAGAATACTAAGGACGTGGACGAGGTGAAGACATGAGGTGTGTCTTTACTTAAAACATGATCAATTACTAAATCGATTCAATTAATCAATAAATATAATATGCATTAATTAATTTAATTGATGAGGTAGGTGTAATTAATATTAATCTATCTTTAATTTTTTATCAATCAATTAATCTTTATCAATTAATTCAATTAATCTTTATCAATTACTTAATTGATAATCAAGTTTGCAGCTAAATTTTAAAAATTAATTTTAATTTTATATCCCTCAATTTAGACATAGTACATATAATTTCATTCCTAAACTCAGATTATGTGTAAATTAAAAATTTGGATCAATTTTTTATTAGATATTAATTTTTTATTCATTTAAAAAATTAATTTACGGTAATCTACTTATCAAATAGTCATTCCGTCCTATTTAATTTATTAGTTATGAAAAGTAATTTATGATAACTAATGTGAGCGGAGATTGCAAGGTTGATTTTGATCCAAAGAGTTTATGTGATTTTGGAATTTTTAAAATAGGTATGATTTGGATATTTTTGAAACTTTATATTAAATTGTCGATTTAAATTTAATACGTATTTGCCTAAGCCACATTCTCGGACCCACTGTGGGGCCGCATCTTGCCTATGACGAAGGCCACAATGCTTGGACCACGCAGTGGGCTCATCCTAAATCCTAATAGGTGCGCGTATCTAGAATTTGAATTATATTATTTTTCGAATGCTTGGAGATTTATAATAATACAATTTTACAAATGATATAATATTAATTTTTGTTGTCTTGTCTTTTTCGGAACTTTGCAATGGCCCTTAAAAACACCTTCTGTTTTTATTTTTTATTTTTTTAAAAAAAGTCCTTTGAAGTTTTTTTTAATGATTAAATGAAATTTATTCCTATGAAATAGTTTTAAAACTTTAAAATTTGAATTAGATGGTTTGATCTGTTTTGCATGATATATCCATTGAACAACACCCTTTGACTTTTATCATCCTACGTGGAATGCCTGCCCTGTTAACTCGTTTGGTTTCTATGTATCAGGTTCATTTTTAGGGAATAGAATAAAATTATGTTATTTAAAAAAATAAAATAAATAAAGCATAATCATCTTATAATAATTGAATAAAAAGATAAGTCCACTTGTGATTTTGATAGGTTAACTTATGATCATATTTTATGAAAATATTTTAATTTTATTTATAAAGTAAGATTGAATAAACCTAAGAATGTTGATCGTTTAGATAGACATCCGCGAGCGTTTTTCAATTTATCCCGATGATCAGTGGGAACCGTCTATAGGACTAGGTCGAACTGTGATGATACAATTGACCTCGGGTCAAGGTTGATCAGGTTGACTAAGCTCAGATTGACTCGAGCTTGAGTTTCGATCTTTAATCAATATGTGAGAGGAAAGTTCAAGTGGGTCAAAGGTTGACCGGACACTTGGTGACCGAAAATCCAATGAGAAGGTTGGCAAGACAAAATTCAAGTGGATCAAAGGTTAATCTAACACTCCAACAAGAAGGTTGGCAAGAGGAAAGTTCAACTGGGTCTAAGGTTGACTAGGCACTTAGTGACTGAAAGTCTAACAAAAAGGTTGGTAGGAGGAAAGTCTAAGTGGGTTAAAAGTTAATTTTAGGTAAAATTGGTTGATGTACCAAACTAACTCGGATTGATATGAAACTAGTTCCTATGTGTTCGGCTATCTCTCTTGATTATAACCATGCCCTTAAACGCAATTTGATGTTTGGGCAAAACCAGTTGATGGATCAAACAACCTCAGATTGATATGAAACTAGTTCATTTGTGTTCGTCTACCTCTCATGATTTATCTATACTCTCAAATGTCAATTTGCTCAATATATTGAGAATAACTATTTTTTGAATATGAATATGTTTAAAAAATTTAATTCGTGTTCAAAAAATTATTGCTCTCAACATATTAGGTTAAAATGATATTTGAGAGCATAGATATAATCAAGAGAACTAGTCGAATAGATAGGATTTAGTTTCATATCAATTCGAGATAGTTGGGTTCATTAGCCGGATATTTTAAACACAGATTAAAATTTTCAAATATTTTCATATTCAAAAAATCATTACTCTCAATATATTGAGTCAAATTAACTTTTGAGGGCATGGATATAATTAGAAGAGGTAGACAAACACATAGGAACTAGTTTCATATAAATCCGAGATCGTTTGGTCCATTCGAGGTCATTTTATCCATCAGCCGATTTTGGGCAAAATCGTCTAATGGACCAAACGACCTTGAATTGATATGAAACTAATTCCTATATATTTGTCTACCTCTCCTAATTATATTCATGCCCTTAAATGTCAATTTGACTCAATATATTGAGAGCAATAATTTTTTGAATACGAATATGTTTAAAAAATTTAATTCATGTTAAAAAAAATTATTGCTATCAATATATTGGGCCAAATTAATATTTGAGGACATGTATATAATTAGGAAAAATAGCAGAGCACATAGAATTGTAGGACCCTTGGCGGTCGGCTAGAGGGGGTTAATAGCCCTGTAAAGGAAAATGAACATTCCTCGAACTTTATAGCTTTATATTAAACTAACACTTGCAAAAAATAAATGCGAGACTGAAAAAAAGAAGAGGCACGAAAGGGTTTAGTTGGTTATAACTGGGGAGGTTGTTAATCCAAGGAAGTTGAAAGCTCATAAACTCTCCTTCAGGCGGAAAAGTCTCTTTATAGCAATTAAAGCACTCGATTACAAAACAAAACTAAAGAAGAATCAATCACAAGTGTTATTCTGAACCATTGGGACCAGGGTTGTATTTATAGCACTGGTCGAGGCGCTTGGAAGGCTTCTAAGTGCCTCTAGGGGAATAAAACTTTATCCCGTCGCAATGGATCGTGTTTAACGCAATTCGGATAAAATTCATGGTCCAAGCACCTGGACCGTCCGAACGCCTAGACTCAGTCCAGGCGTCCGAACCTAATTTAACTTTATGTTAACTATTTGGTCTGGGTTCTTGCTCTAGCTCTGCTCGCTTAGGTCCGGATCTTCCGCTCCGGCTCCTTTCGCTTGGGTGATCTCGGCCATCCGGAATAGGGCTCACCCAAACTCAACTTCCGCCCTTTGAGCAATCTTCCACTTCGGCTTCTCGTCCATCGAAAATGTTGTGTGCCTCCTTCTCATCCACCCGCGTACTCTTCCATAGCACCTCGTTGCTCGGATGCACCGAGTCTGTCAGCTCTCTCCCTTGTCGTCCTTCTCGCTAGATACGTCTTTCGCTCGACTTCCTATGCTCCTAAGTTCCTGCACACTTAGACACGGAGGTTAAAAATCAACATGACCTAAATTGACTTAGTTGATCACATCAAAACTACCTTGAGGGTACTAATAATTGTTGGTGCAACCTTAGGTCGAGGTTGACCTGGTTGATCCGACTCGAGGTGACTTGACTCGAGTTGTATTTTGATGTTTGACTTGGGAAGATTGTCGGTGCAACCTTAGGTCAAGGTTGACCTAGTTGAGTTGCATGTTGATGTTTGACACTCGTGAGAGAGTTCTATTCTTGATGTGAGACAAGAATAGATGGTTGGGAGTTTATTGGTCCAACCCTAGGTCAAGGATTGACCTGAAAAGTCCAAGTATGGAGACTTGGCACTGGGAAAGTCCAAACAGGGAGCTTGGCACGCAAAAAGTCCAAGTATGGAGACTTGGCACTGGAAAAGTCCAAGCAGGGAGCTTGGCACGGGAAAAGTCCAAGCAGGGAGCTTGGCAAGTGGGAAAGTCCTAACTGGGATGTTAGGCAGTGTGGAAAGTCCTGGTGAGTGAAGCCAGGTGAAAATCCTAGTGAGTGAAGCTAGGTGAAAGTGGAAGTCCTGGTGAGTGAAGCCAGGCAGTGGGAAAGTCCTGGTGAGTGAAGCCAGGCAGTGAGAAAGTCCTGATGAGTGAAGCCAGGCAGTTGGAAAGTCCTGGTGAGTGAAGTCGGGTAAGGAAAAATCCAGATGGATCAAGGGTGATCGGACATCTGGTGTTGAGAAGGTCAAGTAGGTCAAGGGAGTGACCGGATACTTGACACGAAGAGAAAAGTCCAAGTGGGTCAAAGGGATTGACCGGACACTTGGTAGGGAGTCTTAGCAGGTCAAGAGAGTGACCAGATGCTAAGCATGAGATACCAATAGGTCAAGGTTGACCGGATATTGGTTTGGAAGACTTGGTTTGGGCAAAACCCAAGCTCTGGATCGATCAGTGGATCGATCCAGCGATACGCTGGGTATCTGATCGGTCTGGTGACCGATCAGATAACGATCAGTGGCTTACTGAGGTTCTTCTGATCGGTCTGCAGACCGATCAGAAAGCGAACAGAAGGCAAAGAGAAAAGGAGGGGATCGGTCTGTGGACCGATCCACATGCACCCTGATCGGTCCACAGACCGATCAGGAGACGATCAGAGAACTTGGGCGAGTTCTCTGTGAAGAGTGCTGATCGGTCTGGGGACCGATCAGCACAGGTCCTGATCGGTCCCCAAGACCGATCAGAGAGGATCTAGACCGATCAAGCTTCAGCCTGATCGGTCCACGCACTAGCCGTTGCGTAGCAACGGCTAGTTCTCTGCTCTTCTTCTTCGCAGGTATAAAAGAGGGCTACAGGACTTCGGTGATGCCTCTCCTTTAGCTACTTCTTCTTCCTTCTGGAAGTTCTCTCCTGCCTGAAGCTTCTGCTTCTTCTTCCTGCTGAGCTTTGTTGAGCTCGTTGGGTGCTAAAGCTTCGCGTGAGCTTCTTCCTGTTGCTGGTTTTCTAGCTAGGCTTGGATCCGAGAAGCTGCTGCTTCACCAGGGTTCCTGTTGACTTCAAGAAGGCAAGCAAGTGTTGTTTACATTTCTGTTCTTGTTTTCTTGTTCCTATTTGTACTCCTATTGCTGTTGCAAAGATTGTGGTGAGGTTTCTCCACCCACAAGGAGTATCTATTAGCCGGGTTTCCGGGGACTCATCCACCGACGGATTGGTAGGCTTCGTCCACCTTACGGACACGCCGAGGAGTAGGAGTTCATCTCCGAACCTTGTTATATGGTTTGTCTTTCTTCTCCTGTTTTCTTTCTATGTTGTATTTCCGCTGCACTAACCTAATCGTAGGAAGAAACGAGAAAGATTTGGGGTCGGCTATTCACACCCCCCTCTCTAGCCGTACAAAGGATCCTAACAATAATCTCCCTTCTTTTGATGTGATCAACCCAAGTTAAGTTAGGTTAAACAACATAAAGACATAATAACAAAGTAATAAATTTACAATTCAATAATGTGCAAAAAATTAAATTACCTTCCCCCTATACTTAATCTTCCCTTCTTCCCCTTTGATCACATTAAGTATGGTACTTTTAACATGACTTTGGAAAAGCTAAAATTAAAGTCAAAGGAAAATTAGAAAAAAAAATCACAAAAAGTTAAATTTTAAACTGATTTTTTAAAAGTTTTGTATTTGGATAACTAATTCATAGAAAATTTTCTAGCGGATTGTTTGGATAAAGTAAAATAAATTTGCTAAAATAACTCTAACAAATATGACCTTTGTTAAATAAATTGTAACGATCAGAATTTTTCTAATAGAAATTTTGACAAATTATTTAAAGTATTAGTTAAATTGATTAAATGCTTCACAGTTAGTCAATTAAATATTTTTTTTAATAATTGGCTTTCAAGCTGTGGCAAGGCACTAGACCTTCTTGGATATTGGAACAACTAGACAAAACATTTTATAGAAATTAAATATTTAATTTTTCTCTATGAAAACTCTTAGTCCAAAAAATAATCAATCTAAATATGATTTTGGAATCCAAAATAGATTCCTTCCTATAGGATTAATCAAGAATTTTTTAGGAATATATTTCTTTGATATTTTCCTAATTTGACCCTTATGATATTTGAGATGCCAGTTAAGTCCTGAATAATTTCTAAAATTAGAAGAATAAAAGTTGAGCATGCACAACTTTTCAAATTTTCTATTTCCTTTTTCAATTTTTTATTTTTTATTTTTAATTTGTCAAAATCTTATAATTGACAAGAACCAGCTAAGGTTGATTTTAACTCCTTATTTTCTTTTTCTAACTTGCAGTAATTTTTTGATAATATTTTTACAAATTGAAATAACTTGTCAGGAGGAAGAGACCATACCTGACTTACCTTGTCGATCCCGTAATCTGAAGCTCCCCTTGAAGTACTACTTTCTTCCGATATCTCTCCCCCTTCATCGATGCTCTCGATGTTCATTTCGGACAAGCTTGCTTCGTCTTCGTTTTCTTAGTGACTTACCACTAGCACAAGTCCGGTGAGGGCTTCTATCACTGATTCCACGTGTCATCCCACGTCGCCTTTAAATTATACTTTGTCTGGGATGACTTCTTGTTCTTTTCCTTGTCATTGTCCTTGCTCTTCAATTTTGGACAATTGTCTTTCACGTGTCCTTCTTCATTGCAGTGGTAGCATTTTACTTTTCTTTTTCTTCTTATACTCTGTACTTGATTAAATTTTTTAGTTTTAAATAATTTTTTAAATTTTCTTACCATGAGTGCCATTTCGTCATCGTCGAGAGAAGATTCAGAGTCTCGTTCATCCATCTTTGCCTTTAAGGCAATGTTGTGTTTTGGCTCCTTGTTCAGATCTACACATCTCGTTTCATGAACTTTAAAAGTTTAAAACATTTCTTCTAAAGTACTTGATTCTAGATCCTTAGATATATAATAAGCATCTACTAATGATGCCCATTCAGTAGTTCTTTGATGAGTTCTTTTCTCCGAGATTTGTGAGTCCTGTGATGAGTTCTTTGATTCTTGAGTGGAGGTGTGCGACTGCATCACCTTCTTCTAACCAGAGTTTGCTAATCTGGTTCCAGAGTAGGTCTCATCTCACTAGTTTTGCCTTCGAGGTCCCTTCATGTAGTTCCAGGAATTTCTCCCAGAGTTTCTTGGCTGACTCGTAGGCTCCGATACGGTTGACTTCTTAAGGTGGTAAAACTCTAAGCAGATGAAACTCTGCTTTGTCATTTGCCACAAAGTCGGCTTGCTCCTTCTTTGTCCACTGATATTCTTCTTTGTCTTTCGGGGCTAAAAAATCATATTTCATAATGATTAATAATTCAAAATCTATTTTAAAAAATACTTCTATCTTTTTCTTCCAGCTCGTGAATTCCCCCTCAAACTTTGGTGGGTTGATGCTCGGTTGGGCCATCTTGTGTGCTTCATTCGGCGATTAGTCCTTTTGAAGCGAACCCGCTTTGATACCAATTGTAGGTCCCTTGGCGACCGACTAGAGGGGGTGAATAGCCCTACAAAGGAAAACAAACCTTCCTCGAATTTTATAGCTTTATATTAAACTAACACTTGTATAAAATAAATACGAGACTGAAAAAAAGAAGAGTCACGAAAGGATTTACTTGGTTACAACCGGGGAAGTTGTTAATCTAAAGAAGTTGAAAGCTCAATAAACTCTCCTTCAGGCGGAGAAACCTCTTTATAGCAATTAAAGCACTCAATTATATAACAAAACTAAAGAAGAATCAATCACAAGTGTTGTTCTGAACCATTGGGACCAGGGCTATATTTATAGCCCTAGTTGGGGAGCCTAGAAGGGTTCCAGGCGCCTCTAGGGGATAAAACTTTATCCCTGTCGCAACGGATCGTGTTTGACATGATCCGGATAAAATTCATGGTCCAAGCGCCTAGACTCAGTCCAGGCGCCCAAACTCAGTCTAGGCGCTCGGACCTAAGTTAACTTTGTTAGTGTGGGAAGCACCAGACGATCGAACCTGTGTTTTGATTATGTCAAAGGGTTCAAAGTTAAGGTTATTTGTTGTCTGACAAATTTGAATCAGATTGCAGGAAAGTCATAAGTGTTCTTAGGTAAAAGTCCTAGCTGTGGTTAGACAAGTGGAAAACCCTAGGGGGTGGCAACCCTAGGTTCTAGGGGGTGGTAACCCTAGGTGAGGAAAAGTCCTAGCTGCGGTTAGGCAAATGAGAAACCTTAGGGGGTGGTAACCCTAGGTCCTAGGAGGTGGTAACCCTAGGTGAAAAGTCTTGGCGGGTCGATCACTTCGGGCAAAATCCTAGAGTCAGGGACTCTAGGTTGAAATCCTGGTGTCGCAAACCGGGTAGAAGTTTGGACGGGTTGTGGAGCGGACGTCCAATATGAAGACCGGGAGCCTCGGGCGCTGAGCAAAAGTCGAGTCGATCTGGAGGACCGGTCTGACAATAGGTAAACTCTCTTGAGTGGAGTAGGTGAGGACACACTCCCCGGTGAGGGACACAGTAAGCGTCGGTTCGACCTAAGATTTTCAGAGGGAAATTTGAAATCAGAACCGGACAGTCCGGTGACTGTCAAATACTTGCATTTGTTGTATTTTATTGTGCTAACTTGGTTTTACAGGGTATACTTTGTTTGTGGACTAATATGGCTTACAGGAATGAAATTGCATAAGGATATGTTCGGATGAACAGTGTCTGAGGCCCTCCGGGGTTGTTGGAGGCGCCTCGGGTGCCTTGGTTGGAGCTGCGTAGGAAGCAAGCAGAGGGCGCCCTCCAAGGCTGGTGAAGGCGCCTTCGGTGCTGGATGGGAGGCACCTTCCATGGAGCTTGAAGGCGTATTCGAGTGGATAAGCAGCGCAGGAAGCGGAGCTTATCCACATTAATGTGGAGGGGATAGAAATCCCTGCTGGAGGCACCTCTTATTGATGCTGGAGGCACCCTCAACGGGCTATTTGAAGCTAGTTCGAGCATCAGCAGAAATAGAATATCAACTTGCAATCTTTCTACTGTGCACTGCTCAAAAGACGATCCGATAGAGTCGTAACGTGACTCCGACAACCAGAAGTCTAAAATTCTCTATTCTTAGTTGTGAGTATAATTTTTATTGCTGCATTTAATCATTGTACTTTAATTTGTAATATTGCGAATTGATAGTGATTACCCAAAGTAAACACTCAACGAGTGTGGGCCTTGGAGTAGGAGTCGTCACAGACTCCGAACCAAGTAAAAATCTTGGTGTTTGTGTTTGATTCTTATTATTCCGCTGCGTATCTTTGATCAATTTTTTCAAAATGAAAGTGAAAGCCACGAACACAATTTACCCCCCCCCCTCCTCTAGCGATTTTCGATCCTACAAACTTTATGTTAACTGTTTGGTCTGAGTTCTTGCTCCGGCTCCGCTCGCTTGGATCCAAGTCTTCTGCTCTGGCTCCTTTTGCTTCGGTGATCTCAGCCATCCGGAATAGGGCTCACCCGAACCCAACTTCCGGCCTTCGAGCAATCTTTCACTCCTGCTTCTTGTCCATCAGAAATATTGCGCGCTTCCTTCTCGTTCGCCTGCGTACTCTTCCACAGCACCTCGTCCCTCGGACACACCGAGCCCGTCGACTCTCTCCCGTACCATTCATCTCGCTAGCTGTATCTTTCGCTTGACTTTCTGCGCTCCTAAGTTCCTGCACACTTAAACACAGGAGTTAAAAACCAACAGGGTCTAACCTGACTTGGTTGATCACATCAAAACTATCTTGGGTTACTAACAAGGGTCTAGTTTCATATCAATCCGAGGTTGTTTGGTCCATCAGCTAGATTTTTAGAACCCTCAAACGTCAATATTACCCAATATATTGAGAGGAATGATTTTTTAAAACATGAATTAAAATTTTCAAATATATTCGTGTTCAAAAAATTATTACTCTCAATGTATTGAGTCAAATTAACGTTTGAGGGCATGAATATAATCAAAAGAGGTAGACGAACATATAGGAACTAGTTTCATATCAATCAAGACGTTTGATCCATCAACCTATCAATATATTAGGCCAAATTGATATTTGAGGGTATGAATATAATAAGGTGACATAAACGAACACATAAGAATTAGTTTCATGTTAATCCATGGTCATTTGGTCTATCGACCAATTTTGTTTCATGCCAATCCAAGGTCATTTGGTCCATTAGTCAGTTTTGCCCAAAACTAGTTGATGGACCAAATGACCTCGGATTGGCATGAAATCAGTTTATATGTATTTATCTACCTTTTCTGATTATATTCATGCACTTAAACATCAATTTAACTCAATATATTGAAAACAATGATTTTTTTAATATAAAAATATTTAAAAAAATTAATTCGTGTTTAAAAATTATTGCTCTCAATATATTCGGTCAAATTGATATTTGAGAACATGAATATAATTAAGAAAACTAGTCAAACACATAGCATCTAGTTTCATATCAATGCAAGATCATTTGATCCATCAGCTAAATTTTTTTAACACAAATTAAAATTTTCAAACATATTCTTATTTAAAAAAAATTATTTTTTTCAATATATTGAGTCAAATTAACCTATAAGAGTATGAATATAATTAGGAGGGATAGATGAACAAATAAAAAATAGTTTCATATCAATTCAAAGTCATTTGATCTATTAGTTGATTTTGGGCAAAATCAGTTACTGTACTAAACGTCAAATTAATATTTAAGAACATGAATATAATCAAGAGAAATAGTCGAATACATAAAAATTAATTTTATGTCAATCCAAGGTTATTTGTCTATCAATCAATTTTTCTTAAAATTGACTTTAATTGAAAATTTTTAAAAAAAATCAGTTTACTGATTTAAAAAATCAGTGACTTATTTATTTAAAATTTTGATATTTCAATAGAAAGTAAAATTAAGTTGACTGATCTAAATAATTAAAGGATAAAAGAAAAATGAATATGTAGTATAATAATTTTAAAATTATCCTATACCGATAATTTTAAAAATTTATCTACACGATTCGATAAAACAGTCGTATAAGATAGTCTAGATTGTAACGAGTAAAATAAAAAAAAAAACATATTGACTATTGTGTAAAGTCAAAATTTCTGAGATATTTATATGAACATTCTTTCCATTAAGTATTCATTAACCACCAAAAGCGGTTGAACCGAACGCTATATTTATTATATTTAAATAAAACAATAATTCATTTAATGGTCTGCATTCATTGCTACATCAATTGATATGTCTTCGTACAACCCTAGGAAATAAATAAAAATCTCAAGACATACCAGTTAGATAGAGCTTTCTTCGTAAGGTAATACTAAATAAATCTAATCAGCTAGAATCAATACATACAAGTATATACATAGATATTTTAGTAATATCATATGTATACATTAATTATATGTATGTATATACATGCATTTTAATTGAAGGATAAAAAATTCTAACTGACCAGTTTCTGACCAACAAGAATTAGCGTTTATTGCTATAATAAAAGATAAATAGAAAACAGTATATATAAATTAATTACTAAACGGTATTACATTCTTTTAATTGTGTTTTTCTAACAGTACGGGATTCATTTGTTTTCTTAAAAAATGCATAATAACATTATTAAAAATTATAAAATATAAATAAACTACGTGATTAACTACATGATGGATGGAATGCGTAGAAAAAGTTCCAATAGCTCTCCGCCGTTCGTTACGATGACAGCACCCGTCCTCTTCGTCGTCTTCTCCCCGTTGACACTGCTCCTTCTGCCCTACCCAACTGCTCTCTCCCAAAGTTCCTCCGCCGCCTGCCAGCTCGATTTCTCCGTCATAAACCGCTTCGTCACCGCCTCCTCCTTCTCGTCCCTCTCCGGCGCTGACGCCCAAACCCGCTGCAATTTCATCCTCCAGTCCCTTCACCTAGTCTTCGCCCAATACCTCCTAACGAATTCCCTCTTCCATGCCTCCCTCGCCACCGCTCCAGCTTGTTGGGATGACTTCGAGGCCGCTCTCTCTCCACTCTTCCCCGCCGCTCCGTTCGACGTCCGCGCCGGCTGCGGCTTCCGCACCGACTGGATCGCCCAGGGCTGCATGAATCTCACCTCGCGAGGGGACTTCGAGGACCGCGTCCCGCGCTCCGCCATTGCCGAAATCGGTTCCTACTGCAATCAATCCCTCCACTCCTCTCTAGTCTGCGTCGCTTGCACTGCCAGCCTCAACCGCTTCAAGGCTGCGTACCTTCCCGGGCCCGATTACGGAAACGTCTCCGACTGTAACTCCTACCCCTTCATATACTCTGCCGCCGCCATCAGCGGCGGTCCCTCCAGCGTCGATAATGCTTATTGTTACTTCAACCTCTCCGCTAACTCCACTTCATCCCCGCCCCACTCTGGAGGCGGACGCGGCGCCGGATCGTCCATCTGGATCTACGTCGTTTGCATCCTGTTGCTTCTCCTGCTCGTTTTTGCCTTGTTGATCTGGATCCGAAGGCGCCGTTCCCTGCGGAGGACGCCGCCAACACCAGCGGAGACTAGGCCCTCTCGGGCGCTAGAGTCGATCAGCGCGAGCACGACATTAATCAAGTTCACCTACGAGGAAATCCAATTGGCGACCAGAAATTTCTCGAGGGATAACGTCATCGGCCGCGGCGGCTACGGAAACGTCTTCAAGGGCGTCCTGGCGGACGGGACCGAGGTCGCGCTGAAACGCTTCAAAAACTGCTCCGCCTCAGGGGACGCGAGCTTCGCCCATGAGGTGGAGGTGATCGCCAGCGTCCGCCACGTGAACCTCCTCGCGCTGAGAGGCTACTGCATCGCCACCACCCAGATGGAGGGGCACCAGAGGATCATTGTCTGCGATTTGATGCAGAACGGAAGCCTGCATGACCATTTGTTTGCTACAGAGGGTCACGGCCACCGGTTGAGTTGGCCGCTGCGGCAAAAGATCGCGGTTGGAACGGCACGTGGATTGGCCTACCTCCACACCGGAGCTCAACCATTGATCATCCACAGGGACATAAAGGCGAGTAACATACTTCTGGATGAGAACTTCGAGCCCAAAGTAGCAGACTTTGGGCTGGCAAAGTTTACGCCGGAGGGGATGTCCCATGTCAGCACTAAGGTAGCCGGAACCCTAGGATACGTTGCCCCTGAATACGCCTTGTACGGGCAATTGTCTGAGAAAAGTGATGTTTTTAGCTTCGGAGTGCTGCTGCTCGAGCTCCTCAGTGGAAAGAAGGCATTCGGATCGAGGAGCGATGGACAGGCTTTTGTTGTGAGCGATTGGGCATGGTCTTTGGCGAGAAGAGGAAGGGCATTGGATGTTATTGAAGAAGGGATGGATGAATTGGGGCCGAAAGAAGTGCTGGAGAAGTACGTTCATGTCGCTGTTCTCTGTACGCATCCTCAGTTTCATGCAAGACCCGCGATGGATCAAGTTCTGAAGATACTGGAGACTGATTTGGCTGTGCCTGCGACGAACCGTGCCTTTCCCATTCTCTCGCACACTGAGAATACTGAAACTAGCAGTGAGTCGGGCCTGCTCTCTAGCTCTCCTGGGTACCAGTCGTTTTCGTTTGGGAAGGATGATACTTCAAATGATTCGGGAATCGTGTCAGAATCGTTACCGGGTGTTTCCAAGATGGACAAATCACTTTGAACGGAGCTTGCCTGTTCTACGGTTTCCATGGTATGAAGTTTGCATTTCTTGATCTATTTTGTCTATGCTCAGGAAACATATGGGCAGGACTAAAAGGGAGTGGTATTTGACTACTATAATTTGAAGTCCAAATAAGAAAGAACTAATAAACATATGTACAATTTGTCTTTCTGTTACTGTCAATTACTAAGTATAAAACTAGTTGCCAAGGCTATGTTCCCTTGGAGGGATAGAGAATGGAGGTAGGGTAGAATGCAAAGGGAAACACCTCTACGTACCATGTTTTAGGACTCAACCATGGATCATATGCCTTATTGTGTATTGTCACACTTGCTAGATTTCTATTCTTCTCACTGTTTCTATGTTTGAAGTTCTTACCTTGGCACAAATCTTGCCTTCATCCCTGTAAAAATATAGGATGTTTTTAGGCAGTCTATTATATTCTTCCATCTACTACAAAGTTAATTATTCCACTTGCATGGTAACAAGAAATTTTTTTTTAAAAAATTTGACAATGTCTTTTTGTTACAGTGATTTCTCATGGCCGAGTTAGTGCACGCAAGTCTTTCAAGGTTACTTTGGGGATCAACAAGACACCGGAAAATACTGGTGAGCCTAGTCCATATCGAAATTGTGGATTGATCCAGGCATTGAAGAGAAGACACAAGGATGTAAAGCAAAGAAACAATGATTCTGCAAGATGGTCAATAACTCTGCAATGGAATCACACACTACCTTTACTGAACACATTTCTTCAAGTTTTCTTGTCCATCAACTACCACCGCACAATTAAGCCTGAGACCATCAAGGAATTTGGGTGATTCAAGGGGCAATTGGACGACCAGATGTTGGAATATGTTGAGCTTATTTTTAAAACACTGATATGTTGGTTCAGCAAGTAGGTCTATTGAGTTTTTTGAATGTATTGCAAGCGATGCCTTGTTCTATATCTTCATGTCTTCTACAATTCAGATGTTGAGCTCACTGGCACTACTCAATATGACATTTTCTTTCAATAAATTTACAAAATTGCAGGTCCGAAGTATCTTTGCAGGTTTATATTGGTTGGCAGGTGCTCCACTCTTGATGGCCATTCTTGCTAACCCTTCAAAGCTACCTGGTTTCACTATCGACAACTCAAGAAGACCAAGATTTCCCTTTGCCCTCTTCACCTTATAAACACTCCCCAAACAAGCTTCAAGCGACTGACAACACCTGCTCAGTTGTCCAATGGACTTGTCCACATTCTCCCTTTGCAGAAACAAGCAATCCTTGTCCAACTCCACAAAGATGATAACATGTTCCTGGTCTGAGTTGGGGTCCAAATACCCAGCAAACTCCACTATTTCTCCTCCCTTTCCATCCCCAATCATAAGCCCCAAAGTAGTCATTGCAGAGATCAAATCTCTCTCCGTGAAGACCTCTGAATCTCCTTTTGGTGCTCTTGTGATGAATTCCACTCTTGGTGAGGAGTTATAAAAGCCAACAACCTTGACGACATCGTTCAAGCGGTAGCGGTAAAGTCCTCTGTAAGTAGTCACCACCACCTCATACATCTTTCCTACCTCTACACCAGATATGTCTACTGTTTCTTGAACATTAGGTGAAGCTCCAAGCTCGAAAGGGAGGAACTCAAAGTAAGCCGCTGAGGGAATGATCACAAAGCTTGTGGTAGCAGGTGGGCGACTTCTATCCATGTTGATGCCAATAGGGCACTCTGAAGCAAAGTAGTCTCCACCCAACAATGGCAAATTATCACCAGCATAATGCTTTATGAGTGAAAAATATTGTTCCATGCTTCCTGTGCTGACGCACGCAATGTAACAAAGTTTTGGCCACAAGCGGCAAAGAATACCCCGCCTATTATTTCTCATGCAAATTTCTCGTATCCTTGTAGCCAACTCTGGCTGTGGAGCTCCAAGCAATTCTTGAACTGCAACTCTCATGGAAGGCTCTGTGATCTCTGAGCTCAGTGATCCATATTCGATGTCATCACAAAGCTGCATCCATTTGGATTCCAGCATTCGAATTGCCCTGATGAGGCCAGCTGCATAAGGTGCACGAATGCAGTCTATGGAAACCCCACAGGTCATCCGAGTTGGTATGTGGTGGGATGCTTACCACATGAGGTCGCGGGGTTGAAACTCAGGGTAGTCGGAGCGTAAATCCCCGGTCCCTGTGCAACTCACCCCACCTGCCACATGCTCGCTCAGGATGCTGTGATTTACCTCCCTCGTGATGGCCTTAAGTCGGGTGCGGCGTGGGCGCTGGGGGCGTGCGATTTCGCCTTTTGCCACACGAATGCAGTCTACGGAAGCAGAGAGGCTGAGGCCGCAAAGAAGATGACAATACATCTGTTGAAGGGTGTCTGCTCCTACGATGACCTCACGGGGGCTGACGCACATTGAGAGCAGTGGTGAAGGTGTTGGAGTGTTGTTGTGAAAAGGGAATGCAGAAGCAGCCATCACCTTGTACCCTGCTTCGGTTGCAGTTACATTTCCTGCATAGAGGAACCATAGAACTTTGTTGGCAGATCTTGTTGGGGGAAATAACCTGTTGTAGCAAAAAAAAACTGAATTGATGAGAAAGATGGGTACACAAAGTTGAATGAAGTGCAAATTGTTTGATCGAAAGATGACATTTGGAGAAGGGCCGAGCTGGTTTGATGTGCTACACTGGAAGCAGATTTTGCTAGGCTTGAATCAAATTAAGGAATCAGCTTTGGCTTCGATGTGCTTGTTCCTGAACTGAAAAAGAAGTAGACATTTTGAGAGCTACACTTCTCGTCGTGCCATTTAATTTGTCTGATCAATTTAATTGCTCCAGTCTGAAAAGTACAAGGTGAGGGAGAGAAAAAAAACAAGCAAATTACTTCAGGAGCAGAAAACTTCAAAATGTCCATTTGAAGTTTGTTATGTATTTTTTTTAAATGAGCCATAAGGATTTTGCTAAAATGCTGTTATAAGGGATGCTATACAAAATCATACAAATTTCTGTCAGAGACTATTCGATAATTTTATAGTACGCAGGTGATACTTGAATATTCATGAGGGTAGATGAACTAGAAATAAAAAAAATCTCAGCACAGTATTGGCTTGCTTCAGTTTGGTCAGTGGCTTAAATATCAATTCCAACAAGTCATTTATGAGTTATATTGGTGAAAGACTGGCAGCAAGTTTTGGTTGCAAAGCTGAAAAGCTGAAGAGCTACCAATCATTTACCTGGGGTATCAGTTGGGATTAAAAAGCCCAGCAGAAGTTACAGACAATGAATAATTCAGAATGTGTAGCTGCAGATTTGCACCATTGGAAGAAAAAAAATTATGATCTAATTCACCTACTGCGTAGTGCCTAAATGGTTTATGAAGTCGATAGACAAGCTCAAAAGAAAATTTTATATGGTAAAAAGCCAATCTGTTGATAACAGGGCAACACATTTATTAGCCTGGGATACTTGTATTAAACAACTTAGGTGGTTTGGGCTTGATATGGGATTGGTGGTGGAACTTGATGTTGTTGGGACAAAATTGATGAAATAAAAGAAATGACTTAAAGAAAAAAATTGGAGAAATCACAAACAGAGAAATTAATAAGAAATTTATTCATTGAAAACCCATAATTATAATTAAATAAGGAAAGAAATGCCATTGGTGTGAAGCACAATAATCCAATAAACTCTTATCAAATTAAAAGATACCAATTAAATTATTACAAAATTAAAAATATCAACACCTTAAGATAATTACTGAAGATTAATTACAAATTTAAAATCTACATTTATTACTTTTTCTTTCATTCCTCTATTGTATAACTTGATGATACGGGTTATAGTGAGCGAACCCTTCATGTGACATGGAAGCCAAAGTCGAGAGAATGAGGTGACACCTAATTCTGGTCAAGCATAAGGTTCTTTGTATACGTTCGGACGGGAAACATTGGCCGCGCCCAAAGGTGCTTAGTCTTATCAAGTTTGAGTTACACAAAGGGACAGGTACAGGCCGACCAACTAAGGGATTTTGTGCATGCGCCCGGATGGACATAAATCTGCCCGAGACAAAAGACATTCAACCTTATAAAGTTTCTAGCAAACGCTTGGCCGAGCGAACACCGAATGAATGTGAGAATTCTTGTATGCACTCGACTGGGCAAAGCCCGACCGAGCCTAAAGGCATTCAGCCTTATAAAGTTTCTAGCATGCGTTCGGTCAAGCGAAGATCGAACGAGTATGAGGATGCTTGTATGCGCTCGACCGGGCAAAGCCCGGCCAAGCCTATAGGCACTCAGCCTTATAAAGTTTCTAACATATGTTTGGCCGAGCGAAGACCAAACAAGTGTGAGGATGCTTGTATGCGCTTGACCGGGAAAAGCCTAGCCGAGCTTAAAGGCATTCAGCCTTATACATTTTCTAGCATATGTTCGACCGAGCGAAGACCAAACGAGTGTGAGGATGCTTGTATGTGCTCCATCGGGGAAAGCCCGACCGATCCTAAAATCACTCCGCATTATAAAGTTTCTAGTATATGTTCGGCCGAGCGAAGACCGAACGAGTGTGAGAATGCTTGTATGCGCTCGATCGGGCAAAGCTTGGCTGAGCTTAAGGGCACTCAGCTTTATAAAGTTTCGAGCATACGTTCGGCCAAGCGAATACCGAACGAGTGTGAGGATGATTGTATGCGCTCAATCGGGCAAACACCAGCCGCGCTTAAAAGTACTCATCTTTACAAGACTTTTAGCATATGACCGGCTTAATGACTGGTCGGGAGGTATTCAACAGAAGATATTCTGAATATATAACCGACTTTATCACCGGCCAAGATATATTCAACAGAAGGGGAATCATCTCCGCTGGTAAGGTATGCAAACACAAGCGCTTGCATCTGAAACCCTTTTTTTCTACATTCTCTGTTACTGTTCTTCTTCCACTTTTCCAAGAGAGAAGACTGACTTAAGAGTCGGAGGGCCTAGCCAGGAATTTTTACCCCAGACTTAGGTCACTAATGCTTTGTTGGCTCGTCTCACTGTGCGCAGGATCATCAAGGAGTTCCTTCAAATCTTGAGAGGTTTGCCGTTCTTCATTCACCGGAGCCAGTGCACCATCTCATCATCTTCAAATAGGATTAAATTTGGCACCGTCTATGGGAACATCTTGCCTAGATCTGAAGCTTTACAATGGAAGAGGCTGGAAAACTCAATACTGTAACCATAACACAAGAGGATCTCAAGTTACTCATCAACGCCAGAGTGCAAAATTTACTTCAACAATAACAACAAGCCAATACCGGTGGCATGCTACCACCACCAAGTCTAGAAACGTCAACAACTGCTCATCAGAGGGAGAGAGGGATTTAGGAGAAGGGCCTTGCTCGCTTGCTTCCTGTGCCTCTCTCACCAACTCGACACCTCCGAGTTCTTTTTCACACACCATTAGAACATTTGGGCCAAGGGATAATACCTCAGGAGTCTTTTAGGGAGGCACCTATGCGAGATCGATATAGAGGAAAAGTTGTAGCTAGTGATAGTTCTACTGAGCGAATTGTCACTCCATTCTCTCAGAGGGTATTAGATGATCCATTACCAAAATGATAGCAAAACTTGAATATTGGAGAATACTTAGGAACGACCAATCCAGAAGATCATCTTCTCAAGTTCGAGCATATCGCCCTTCTTCAGCAATTAACAAATGGTATGAAATGCCGAATGTTCCTCACCACATTCGGTAGAGCAGCTAGCGATGGTTCAAACGATTGCCGGACAATTTTATTCGTCGATTCAAGGATTTTTCGCAAGGTAGCTCTGTTAACATCATTTTCAAGCAAGCTTTTGATCAGTTTCAAATTGACCCGAGTGAGCTCCAACCCATTTCGACTTATTTGTATGGGTTTACGGGCAATGAAGTCCAATCGCTCGGCCATATCAAATTGGCCATATCCCTCGGGGAGGAACCCTTGATACGGACACGTCGATCAGTCTTTATGGTGGTAGATGCACCTTCAACTTATAATGTAATCTTCGGTCAGCTTGCCCTTAATGAATTTCGGGTGGTCATTTCAACTTTCTTCCAGAAGATAAAATTCTCCATGGATGATCAAATGGGAGAAGTTAAAGGTGATCAACTGGTAGCACACAAGTACTATGTGGAGATAGTAAAGATAGAAGCTAATGTCGCTCAGAAAATTCAAAGGATGGAGGTTAACGTCATTCAAGAAAAGTCTCCCGTCCTAATGTATGAAGAGAAGGAGGAAGTGCAGATTCAGGTTGGTCGGCCGAAGGCTACTGCTCATATAGCGGCCGACCTGTCTCTCAAACTTAAGGTTGAGCTGTTGAGATGCTTGACATGCAACAGTGATGTATTTTCCTGGATGGCCAAAGAGGTGATAGGTGTTGGAGCAATCCCAATGGTTCGTGGGACCATGTGTTTTGGTGTTTGGGCAAAGGGTTTAAGTTAGGTTTACCCTTGTTATTTGATATGTGTACTTGAGTTGTGCAGGACTACAGGTGACACATGTGACTCAGGTTGACGGCTTCGGGTTCGGTGAATGATGGAGCATCCGAGGGACCGTGGACAAGGCAGCAAGGACAAGGGCCGAGGGAAGCGACTTCGAGGCATACGCGAAAGATGACATTGGGACGAGCCGCGGGCTTGGATGCATCCGAGGGACGAGAGCCAAAGGAAGTAGGCTTGAAGGCAAGAGGTCAAGGCTGCAAAGAAGAGTCAAGTGAGTCGTGAGGGTCCGAGTGCGAGTGAAATGTACTCGGGATGGGAAACCCTAAGTTTAGGGTTGTACCAGTCGACTGGTACTGGAACCAGTCGACTAGTGGTCCAGGGACCAGTCGACTGATAGATAGCCGTTGAGAGAGACGTTGGGTTGGCACCAGTCGACTGGTGCAAGGACCAGTCGACTGGTAACGGGCAAATCAGCAAGGCTGATTTGCCCAAGCTCTATAAGAAGGAGCTTGGGATGGCCGGTCAACCTGACGAAATTAGACTTGGTTAAAGCCTAATTAGTAGTCACCAAAGTGCTCAAGGTTCCCTTGTGTCCAAGTGTTGTTGGTGAGTGTTGTGGTGAGGTTTCTCCACCCACAAGGAGGTTGAGCTAGCCGGAGTTTGCCGGGGACTAATCCACCGACGGATTGAGGGATCGTCCACCTTACGGACACGCCGTGGAGTAGGAGCAAGTTATCTCCGAACCACGTAAACGAACGTGTTAGCGGTTTGCATTCCCATTCTTGTATTTAGTGTTTAACTTTCTATTTGTGTTTGTTTGTATTCCGCTGCGCTAACATCATAGGAAGCAACGATTTGGGGGTGCCGTCTATCCAATCCCCTTCAAGCCTGCTACCGATCCTCCAACAAGTGGTATCAGAGCGAGGACGCTCTCCGTTGGACTAACCGCCAAGGAAGCACAAGATGGCCGGGTTTATTGTCCCTCCAAAATTTGAAGGAGGAAGCCTTGGGGACATCACGTATTGGATGGTGAGGATGGAGGTTTTCTTCAACACGGATTGGGATACAATGATGGTGATCAAGGAACCGTTCGAAGACCCAAAAGACAAGAAAGGGAAGAGACTCCGACCACGACATTGGACGGAAGAGCAAACCACACGATCGGAGGTAAATTCAAAGGTAATATCTATATTGATTGATATTTTGCCTAATCATGTGATAAATGGTGTAGGTGAGTATAAGAACGCCCACGAGTTGTGGAGCAAGGTGAAGATGGTTCTACAAGAAGAACCTAAACCTACACAAGAGGAAGAAGAACCCATTGAGATGGGTCTAGTTGCTCAAGTTGAAGAGGAGCAAACGGAAGTTGAGTCACGCTCAACTTCGGAGGAGAAGGATGAAGAAATGCTATCCACTAGTGTGGATGAGGAGACATTCTCAAGGGTTGAAGAAAAGTCCAAGACAAGTGAAGAGGATGAAGAAGAGGTCTTGGAGGTCAACCTAGTGAGCACCTCCACCGAAGCAAAATCAAAAGATCACATTGTGTGCTTCGGGTGCAATAAAAGGGGGCACTACAAAAGTAGATGTCCTATAGGTAAGAAGAAGGTATCTCCTAAACCCATTCAAGTTAATTTAAACACTAACAAGGGTTGTAGGAGTGAAGAAGCCCAAAAGATGGAGAAGAAATGGCACATAGTGTGCTTCACGTGTGGTGAGCGGGGTCATTACCACACCAAATGCCCAAAGAAGAAAGGAATCAAGAAGTTGGCGCATTTGAAGAAATGGGAGAAGAAGAGAAGCAAGAGTCAAGGGGGAGCTTCAAGGGTAAGGGAGGTATACCCTAACTTGAAGGTTAATTCAAATTTAAACTCCTCCATGCATGCTAGGAAAAAGAATGTTAATCATTATATGCCCATGCAAAATTTTGGTTTCAAATATCATGATCGGAATAGGGTTAATGTAGATCATAACCCTAGGAGACCTATACATGATAGACCTAGACACATTAAATTCTCATTACCTAAGGAGAAGAAGGTAATGGAGAACCAAGGCATTAATCCCAAGAAGGGGAGACACATGCCTAGGAAGGGTAGGTCTAGGAATGTCCAAGGTGGACAAATTAACTCTAGGGTTAGGAACCTAGAGAAGGAGAATCAAGATTTAAGGGGAAAGCTTGATAAGTTAGAACAATTCCTTAAGAGATTCAATGTTGGATCTAAGGGATTAAGTATGATGTTGGGTAGCCAAAAACCCAACAATGATAGATCGGGCTTGGGATACCAATCTAGTCCCTCCAAGGTCAAAAGGAGACCATGTGCTAGGGTGACACATGATAAGGGCAAGGGAGAGTCATCCAAGGCCAATAAAAAGAAATATGCTAGGGTTGCATATGATTATGGCAAGGATGATGTATCCAAGGTCAAGAAGATAAGGAGATCTTCTAAGGGACATCATTGTGGTATAGCCACAATAGATGAGTCACCTAGGGAGATGGCTAAGGTTAAGAGCTCTAGGGGGAGTTCAAAGAGTCAAATTGGGACCCATGGCCAATGGATCTCAGGTGGGTTCTACTTGGGGGTCTAGAGGAGCCATGGAGTGTGCCAAATGGTTTGGAGACGAACTTGAGTCTCAAACCTAGGGATTTGGCACACATGGATTGTGTTTCATGCAAGAAATATGACATTTGGGGTCATATAGCATGATAATTGGTTTGGATGTATAGATGCCATATAAACCAATGCTAGGGATGCATTGTGGGTTGGTATGGGCAAATACATCAAAAGGAAGCCAAAACTAGGACTTTAGGTCAAGGTTCAATTGAACCATTTAGCTAGTTTTGGATTTTGTTTCAATCTTGGGATTGGTTATAGATACATTTTGTAATGTATTTTTCTCAAGTAGACAAGAGTACAATAGACCTCTCCACAAAATTTGGGAATTTTTGGAGGTCTAGGGAATTACTGGTGCATTTCTGAAGTTGGCCTGAAAAGGCTGATTTTTTCAGAAATAGGGTACCAGTCGACTGGTGTAGATACCAGTCGACTGGTAACAATGTTTTTGAGCACAGAATGGTTCTGTAAGCTCATTTTGACGAGGGCAGTCGACTGGCACTTGGGGCAGTCGACTGATACCAGGCTGAAAGTGTTTTTCAGCGCTGTTCTTGACCATGTCAACTCGTTTAGATGTATGGGATCCAAGGGGGATTAATACATGAGTCTAGGGTCAGTTTGGATGATAAGTTTTCAACAATTGGAATATTGTTGGAGAACTTTTTGGATGTTAGGCAAAGGGGGAGAAGTAAGGTTTAGTTAGGAAAACCTGAAAGTACCTTTGTGTAGGGGGAGCCTTGGGATAGGTCCTTAAAAAGCCTTATGTGGAAAATCCTAGCTCAATGGGAGCTTAGGTGTAGGGGGAGCCTTGGGATAGGTTCTTAAAAAGCCCTGTGCATTGTTTCGGCGGTTGCCAAGTGTGTAGCCTTGGCAATGTAAGTCCATTCGGCGGAGTAAGTCCAAGTGTGTAGCCTTGGCATCGTAAGTCCATTGTATTAGCATGTTTATTTGCTATTTGTTTTCCCTAACTTAAACGTATTGCCAAACACCAAAAAGGAGGAGATTGTTGGAGCAATCCCAATGGTTCGTGGGACCATGCGTTTTGGTGTTTGGGCAAAGGGTTTAAGTTAGGTTTACCCTTGTTATTTGATATGTGTACTTGAGTTGTGCAGGACTACAGGTGACACATGTGACTCAGTTTGATGGCTTCGGGTCCGGTGAAGGATGGAGCATCCGAGGGACCGTGGACAAGGCAGCAAGGACAAGGGCCGAGGGAAGCGACTTCGAGGCATACGCAAAGGATGACATTGGGACGAGCCGCGGGCTTGGATGCATCCGAGGGACGAGAGCCAAAGGAAGTAGGCTTGAAGGCAAGAGGTCAAGGCTGCAAAGAAGAGTCAAGTGAGTCGTGAGGGTCCGAGTGCGAGTGAAATGTACTCGGGATGGGAAACCCTAAGTTTAGGGTTGTACCAGTCGACTGGTGGTGAGCACAGAAGCTCTCTGTGCCTAAAACGGCTGGGACCAGTCGACTGATAGATAGCCGTTGAGAGAGACGTTGGGTTGGCACCAGTCGACTGGTGCAAGGACCAGTCGACTGGTAACGGGCAAATCAGCAAGGCTGATTTCCCCAAGCTCTATAAGAAGGAGTTTGGGATGGCCGGTCAACCTGGCGAAATTAGACTTGGTTAAAGCCTAATTAGTAGTCACCAAAGTGCTCAAGGTTCCCTTGTGTCCAAGTGTTGTTGGTGAGTGTTGTGGTGAGGTTTCTCCACCCACAAGGAGGTTGAGCTAGCCGGAGTTTGCCGGGGACTAATCCACCGACGGATTGAGGGATCGTCCACCTTACGGACACGCCGTGGAGTAGGAGCAAGTTATCTCCGAACCACGTAAACGAACGTGTTAGCGGTTTGCATTTCCATTCTTGTATTTAGTGTTTAACTTTCTATTTGTGTTTGTTTGTATTCCGCTGCGCTAACATCATAGGAAGCAACGATTTGGGGGTGCCGTCTATCCAACCCCCCTTCAAGCCGGCCACCGATCCTCCAACAATAGGCGTGTCTCCGATGGTCATAGAGCATGCACTTCATGTATATCCTGATGTTCACTCGGTCAAGCAAAGGAAACGGGGGTTCGGAGCTGATCTGAATAAGATCATCAAAGAAGAGAGTTATTCGTAGATTCTCCCAAGTGAGTCATCTAGTTTGGAAGCGCATCAAGATAGTCGGGGATGTTAATAAACTGGAGCTACAATGGGGAGGATACTACAGGATGGTGCAAAAACTCACCTCAAGTTCTTATTATCTTCAAGACACAGAGGGGAGAAATCTCGAGTGACCTTAGAGTACAAATCATTTACAACCTTACAAAACCTAACAAGAACACTTATAACCTATTCATGTATTTTGTCCAACTTTTTTGTACAATTAATGAAAAGTGCAGGCAACATTATCTAAAAAGTCTATACAATCTCCTGAGTAAGTGGATCTATTCTCCATCAATAGTCGATCAACGACCTTAATGGGTGACTAGACAGGCTCCCTTAAGGGGCGATCGGAGACTTTAAATCTTAATAGTTGATCGATGACCTAAAGGGGTGATCAGACAAGCTCCCTTAAGGGGTGACTGGAGACTTTAAACCTCAACAGTCGATTGGCGCCTTAAGGGGTGACCGGACAAGCTCCCTTAAGGGGCGACCAGAGACTTTAAACCTCAATAGTCGATCGACGATCTTAAGGGGTGACTGGATAAGCTCCCTTAAGGGGCGACCGGAGACTTTAAATCTCAATAGTCTATCGGCGACATTAAGGGGTGACCGGACAGACTCCCTTAAGGGGTGACCGGAGACTGTAAACCTTAATAGTTTTTCGATGACTTTAAGGGGTGACCGGACAGACTCCCTTAAGGGGTGATCGGACCTTAAAGGGTGACCGGACAGATTCCCTTAAAGGGCGATCGGAGACTTTAAACCTCAACAATCGATCGACGACCTTAAGGGGTGACCAGACAGGCTCCCTTAAGGGGTGACCAGAGACTTTAAACCTCAATAGTCGATGGGTGACCTTAAGGGGTGACCGGACATGCTCCCTTAAGGGGCGACTAGAGACTTTAAACCTCAATAGTCGATCGATGACCATAAAAGGTGATCGGGCAGGCTCCCTTAAGGGGTGACCGAAGACTTTAAACCTCAACAGTCAATTGGTCGCTCAGACGGGCAGAGATGTTAAACCATCAATAGTCGATCGGTCACTCGGATGGCTGGAGACTTTAAATCATCAACAATCGATCGACGACCTTAAGGAGTGACCAGATAGGCGACCTTGAGGGGCGATTGGAAACTTTAAACCTTCAACAGTTAATTAGAGGATTCATTATCTATTCTGCTTATATTATATCTAGCTTGTTTATTTCGTCCGAGATTATATATCCAATCGGTCTATTACACAATCTAGGAATTCATTATCAATACTACTTATATTACATTTAGCTTGCTTATTTCATTCAGGATCATATATCCGATCAGTCTATTACGCAATCTGGAAATTCATTATCAATGGTGCTTATGTTATGTCTGGTTTTCTTATTTTGTTTGGGATTATATATCCGATCGGTCTATTACGCAATCCGGTAATTCATTATCAACTATGCTTATATTATGCGGGAATATATGCCCGACTGGTTTATTATGCACTTCATGAGTTTATTATGAAATGTTTGTATTATATCTGACTCACTCATTTTGTTTAAGCCCTACATACTCGGGTGGTTTATGATTCAACCAGGAAGTCATCGTTGATTGTTTATATAATATTAAGCTTGCTTATCCCACCCGGTAGTTTATATTCATCCTGTTCATTATTTAATAGGGAAACTCTATGAGTGGTTGTTTGTTTAACAACAGGTATCCAAGATTTTCTTATGATATCAAGAATTTCTCTATGAGGTTTATCTATGGACATATTAAAGACTTCAATTTGTATCCTGAGATATGGGTGGTTCTGAAGATACATGAAAGTACACAGGACAACGGGTGATAGGTACTTATTAGTTTTTACTAGGACCTCATGTTCTATCATTGTTTTGAATAGCAAGCAGATAATATAAAAGTATGGTACAAAAATACAGACTCACTCTGTCACACCCCAGGTAGTCTCTGTCAGAAGAAATTTAGACAACATCTCCCCTGTACGGGTGACAATCTGAAACTTCCTACAACATCCAGATACCTCGGCCAACACGGCTGGAACAATATATATAAATAATAAGTAACAGCCACGCAGTTTAATAATAAAGCTAAACAAATGCAACGATAAAGAAAAGTCATCTCAAAAATCCTACTCAACTACACCCATAAAGCTCAAATCCGATATCCTACTCCACTACACCCATAAAACATAAATCATAACGAATTCACCTCTTTTGTCATCCAGGCAGGCATGTAACAAAACATATCCAATAAAAATCCATCAACAATAAAATAAACTATACAATATCCATAAAGTAAAACTAGTACAAGTCCAGATACTGCAATAAGAAATAAAACCAAAAGACCCAATAAAAATATCCTTGCGATCTGCAGGGGACTAGCGACTAGAACTCCTCCGAATAGCCTCAACCTAAAAATAGTAAATATCCACGAGGTGAGTCAACTCAGCGGGTAACTACTGATATGCATAATAAAAAAATAACAAATAGCACTAACCATGCGTACAGTCTCCTGATATAAGAAGGATAAATGCAACTGAAATAAATAGGAGAACAACTGTACTAACAAGGACCCGATGTATGGATAAAAACTCGAGAGGTATAGAAATCATGTATGCATGTCAAACAAATGCATCCATTCAATATGCAACATATAAGTGAAACAAACACAAACAATAAATGCATCAATGCGTATGATGCCAATAACATGTCCTAGTCACCCCTACTGTCAGTCAGCCATCTCACACACGATGGTGAGACCGAGTAGGTAGGGTTGTGACAACCGTGCACTCTATCGTCACTGCTCCTGATGAGTGACCGAGTGGATGGGATACTGTCGGAGTACACCTAACCTCTTACTCCAAATCATAAGTGGGGGAGCGCAATACTCTCATCTCCCTGAACAAGTCCAAAGGAGGGATCCTTGCCGGCTACCACGCTGCTTCACACTACCCAAGCGGACCAACGTAGCCAAACAGAGCAAACTGTCTACCGGCTACCACGCTGAGTCACCGGACCAGCGGAGCCTAACAGCAGAACTGCCACACACTTGCCTGACATACCACTAACCCATGAGTGGTGGTGTGTGCAGATTTATGTAACTAGCGATGTGTTCAACAATAATAGAGCCGACTATCGCACAACATGCAATCATGCGAGATGGTGCATGATACTAAGCATGGGAATATCCTGAACTTATCCATCTCTACAAAATGCGTACCATAGGACAAAGAATCAAATCAAAGGTACATAGATTAGATAAGGTATAAAAACCTAGGTCTTGAACATAATAAAGCATGGTTATGTCACTACCCCTATAAGCGTGTATAATCAAATAGGTACTAACATGAAGTGCATTAAACAAAACAAGCATGTAACAGGTATCGGGTAGTGACCAACCGATGCAGATAAGAAGCATAATCATTACTATTTGTTAAAAACACTACTATGCATACCAAATGACAAATCTAAAAGATAAGTCAAGGTACACGCCTCCAATAGAAAGGTCCAATCCGGTAATCGAGATACTCGTCTCGCGTCAAAGTCCTATGTCACCAATATAAATATATTTTATTTGGCTAAATTTATATGCATTAAGCAGCTAAATAAAATACCCTAACCCAATTAGGAACACCCTGATCAATATAGACACCAACCCTTAATTAAATAAAATTAATTGGTCAACTAGGGTTAGTTTCCTTAAGCCCAGTCAACCCACTATACAGTTTGATTTAAGTTTAAACCTAAATCAACTTGAACTCTCCCATTTATGAACCTATCATCTACAATATACCAATAATCCCATGATCTACAGCAAGACCAAATTCTCTACACATCACCTCAAACTCACAGCTTCTCCTGCTGATCCACAGCTAGGGAGGGTGTTGCCGGATAGAGAAATCGTTGCTTGAAACCAAGAAAACACCACAGCGATCAATTAATCCACTAAGCACAAGAATTGGGAAAACAGAACCCTACCTGCCTTACCCTAATCTTCTTCCTCTCTGTCCTAGAATCTGTGTCTTCTCTGTGGAGGAGGCAAGGCATAGGAGGTGTGACCACAGTGAGGTCGGCGTCAGCTGTGTGGCCGGTGGCAACACAGAGGGAAGAAGGCTTGGTTTCTGACGTTAGGGTAGAGGAACAGGTTGGTTGCCGACGCTAGGTCAGAGGGGAAATTTACCGACTGGATCAGCAGTGGGTGTCGTCGATGTGTCCCTCAGATGGTGCTCAGTGGCGATCAGGCGACGACGGCGCTGGGCCGGACCTGGTGGCCGGCGACAATGTTAGGGCATAGGGCGTCGGAAATCAACCGATGGGAAACCGTGAGATGCCGTCGCCATGAGGGGCAAAGGGTGTTAGGGCAGAGGTGATTGCTCGAGTGCCAACGAGGAGAGGGAGTCGGCGCTGATCGGAGTCGAGGAAGATGAAGAGGAATAGGATGGCTACTTACGGCAGTGAGTGGAGAAGAGAAATAAAAGGAGAGGAGGAGAAGAACCGTCTCGAAGTGGTTTGGGCACGACGTCAGGCGCGTGAGTTCAACGGGGAAGAAAGGAAACGAAGGAATAAAAGAAAAAGAAAGTTAAAAAGAAAAGAAAAGGAGTTAAAAAAAATAAACATTTCCTCCTTAAAATGGGGTAGCCCAAACAGGCTTTTCCGGGGTCCAATATTTATCCCCATAACCGAAGTCATACGGTCTCCGAAGAATTCCCGAAATTTTTTCAAAAATTTCCTTATGATTATTCACCTTTTTTTGGTATTTTACATTCTCCCCCACTAATAAAAATTTGGTTCCCAAATTTTGTTATCTACCATCAGCAAGTACTAACAATAGATAAAGAATACAAATGTTGAACGATAAATTAACCCACATATCTCAAGTAAAAAGGTGGGGGTATCGAGCTCGGATCATATCCTTGTGCTCCTAGGTAGACTCCTTGTGCTCCTAGGTAGAGTCCTCGTCCGAATGATGCTACCATCTGACTTTAACCAGTCGGATAGTCTTGTTCCGCAGCTGACGCTCTTTCCGGTCTAGAATCCGTACCAAAACTTCCTCATAAGTGACGTCAGGATGAATGGGAACTGAGATATCTGTCAGCACATGTGTCGGGTCGGGTATGTATTTCCTCAGCATAGATACGTGGAATACGTCGTGGACGCTTGCCAGGGACGGTGGTAGTGCCAGACGATAATCTACTACTCTAATCCTCTCCAGGATCTGGAAAGGGCCAATGTACCGCGGAGCTAGCTTACCTCTGAGGCCAAATCTCTTCACCCCTTTCGTGGGTGAAACTTGCAGAAATACATAGTCACCTGTAGAGAACTCCAAGGGTCTCCATCTTTGATCAGCATAACTTTTCTGATGGTCCTGCGCATCTGACATCCTCCGTCTGATAGTACGGATCAACTCTGCCTCATGCTGAGCTCTATGAGGCCCTAGCAACTGGGCCTCCCCAACCTCATCCCAGAGGGTGGGTGTCCGACAAGGCTTACCATACAACGCTTCAAACGGTGTCATCTGGATAGCTGAATGAAAGCTGTTGTTGTAGGCGAACTCTACCAATGGCAAATGGTCCCAACTGCCTCCGAAATCCAATACACAAGATCTTAGCAAGTCCTCTAGAGTCTGAATGGTCTGTTCTGACTGCCCATCTATCTGCGAATGGAAAGTTGTACTGAAACGAAGCTGAGTGCCTAAGGCCTGCTGCAGACTCTGCCAGAATCTGAACGTGAACCGAGGGTCTCTATCCGAAATAATAGTCAAAGGAACACCATGTAATCTGATGATCTCCCAGTAATATAGATATGTCAATCGATTCAGGGAATCAGTCTTCCAGATTGCTCAGAAGTGCGCGGATTTGGTTAATCGATCAACGATTACCCAAATCGCGTCATGGCCTCATCGTGTCCTAGGCAAACCCACAACAAAGTCCATGCTAATATGTTCCCATTTCCACTCAGAAATAGGAATCCGCTGAAGTAATCCGGCAAGTCTCTGGTGCTCAGCCTTCACCTGCTGACAGACAAGACATCTAGCTACAAATTTCGCGATGTCTTTCTTCATACTGTTCCACCAGTAGGAACGCCTCAAATCTCGATACATGCGGGTTCCACCTAGATGGATCGCAAATTGAGAGCGATGAGCCTCCTGAAGTAGCTCCTATAAGATCGGGTGAGACTGAGGTACGCATAATCTACCTCGGAAGTATATAATACCCTCCTTATCTCATGTGAACTCGGTCTGCTGCTCGGAAGCTATCTGGCTGCCAATGAACTAAAAATGCTGATCACCGGCTTGGGCCTCTCGGATCCTTATCCTGATCGACGACTGAGCAACTATGGTAATAAGAATAGCCTGCTCTATCTGTCCCTGCTCCTCAAGGCCTAACTCAGAGAAACTCTGAATTAAGTTTGTAACTGAAGCTCGGTGGCAAGCCAAAGTCCCTCTGGACTTCCTGCTGAGTGCATCGGCAACCACATTAGCTTTCCCCGGGGGGTAGCTAATGGTACAATCATAATCTTTCAGGAACTCCATCCATCTCCTCTGTCGGAGATTAAGTTCCTTCTAGGTGAAAATATATTTGAGACTCTTATGATCCGTAAGAATCTCAAAGATAACACTGTACAGATGATGTCGCCAAATCTTCAGAGCAAAGATGATGGCGGCTAGCTACAAATCATATACTGAGTAGTTCTTCTCATGATCCTTCAACTGTCGAGAAACATTAATCTTCGCTTCAACTCCTGAAAGCTGGTATTGCAAGCTTCTATCCAAGTGAACTTCACGCCTTTCCTGGTCAGGCGTGTCAGCGGCATAGCAATTCGGGAGAAACCCTCGACGAACCATCTATAATATCTAGCTAGTCCAAAAAATTGGGGATCTCCTGTACTGATTTCGGCTGCTCCCAGCTGGTGACAGCCTCGATCTTCTGAGGGTCTACTAAAATACGTCTGCTAGAGACCACGTGTCCCAGAAAACTGACTGAAGATAGCCCGAAAGCACACTTGCTAAACTTTGCATATAGGTGATGTCGTCGAAGAGTCTCCAAGACTGTGCGAAGATGATGCACATGTTCCTCCTCGAAACTCGAGTAGACCAATATGTCATCGATGAAAATGATAACAAACTGATCAAGATACTCCAAGAAGACGTGGTTCATCAAATCCATAAACACCGCTGGAGCATTGGTAAGTCAAAATGACATTACCAAAAACTCATAATGGTCATATATGGTACGGAATGCTGTCTTCTGAATATCAGATTCTCTGACTCTCAGCTAATGATATACGGATCATAGATCAATCTTAGAATACACTGATGTACCTTTGAGCTGATCAAACAAATCCTCGATCCACGGTAAGGGGTACTTATTTCTGACGATCACTACATTCAGTTGTCTGTAGTCAATGCACAACCTCAGTGCACCATCCTTTTTCTTGACAAATAATACTGGAGAACCCCATGGAGAAGCACTAGGGTGTATAAATCCCTTGTCTAAAAGCTCCTGGGGTTGAACCTTCAGTTCGTTCAAATTTTTTGGTGACATACGATAAGGAGCTTTCGATGTCGGCACGGTTCCTAGAATCAACTCAATAGCAAACTCCACTTGCCTTCTGGGAGGCAAACCTGGTAGCTCCTCTGGAAATACATCCAAATACTCTCGGACTACTGGAATGTCAAAGAGTTGAAAACTACTGTCATCTTCAGTATGAATCAAGGATAACAGAAAACCCTGACAGCCATGTGACAGTAGCTTCTGAGCTTGAATCGCTGAAATGATCGATATGCCGTCGTCTCTGATGCCAGTGAAATCCCACGAGGGTTGGTTCGGAGATCAAAATGTGACCACCCTCATCTGGCAATCAACAATGGCATGATATGCTGACAAATAGTCCATGCCAAGAATAATATCAAAGTCGACCATTTCCAATACTAAAATATCTACCGTAAGTATCATGTTGCCAAAATCTAACGAACAACCTCTGACCACCTGAGTGACGTCCAAGGTATCACCAGACGGTAGAGAGACAGTCAGTCACTGTGGTCTAAAAGTGGGTAATATACCAATCTCCCACATAAAGGTATGGGATATAAAAGAATGCGAGCTACCAGTATCTATCAGCATATCCGCAGATAAGGCATAAATAGAAATCGTACCACGGAAAATGGATCTGTCGGCCCGCTGCGCATCCTCTCTAGTAATCGCGTGTATCTGTCCAGTCTCTGGTGGAGGTAGAGGTGGTAACACTGCTAGCGGCTGCTGCATCTAGGCAGGAGCCTGCCACTAAGGCGGTGCTGGAGACTGTGCCAGAGGTGGATGAGAGGGTTGCGACTGATATTGTACTGGTAGCTGAGATTGCGTCTAGTATTGAACCAGTGGCTGGGGCTGCAGATATTAGACTACGGGTTGAGGCTACAGTTGATACGGGGGTCCCACGACAGAACTCTGTGGTACCAAGAGGGCACTGGGGTGCTCCTGTCCATACATGCCATAAGCAGCAGCTGCAGGGGGAGCAATCCTCTACTGGCCATGCGAAGATTGAGCTCTCCGCCCTCCTCAATGAGTCCCTGACTGACTGTGCTGTCCTCCATGAGCAGTAACTCCAGAGGCAATATGCTGAGCCTTCAGCAGACAATCTCGACTCCGGTGCCCAGGTAATTTGCAATAATGGCAAACTGACTGTCCCAGAGAGTAGGCTGAGGTGATGTGGTCTCTGGACCCACATCGGAAACAGTGAATGTCACTGGCAGGTTGTTTCCGATTCTGCTAAGGAGACCGGAAACGTCCTGAGGAAGACTACCCTGACTTCTGAGGCTGACCAGATGCCCCAGAAGTACCTTGCCCTGGCCAACTGCGACCACTCTGCTGTTGTGTATCCTGTGTCGGCTGGATCTATCCTAATGTCTGATCCGTCTGTTTCCTTCTCTTGTCCGGATATGCTCTCTACTGCGCTGACTCAATCATAAGAGCTCTGTCTAATGACTCCAGATAAGACAAATTCCCAAAGTCGCCAAGCTTTACTTGCAGATGTCCATCCAGTCCCTGAATAAACTGTTGCATATGGGAACTGTCCTCAGCAACTAGTTCTGGACAAAATCTAGTCAACCAATTAAACTCAGCATTATACTCGGTCACCGAGCAGTTGTTTTACCGCAGACTCAGAAAATCCTACCGGCGAGTCATCTGATATACTCGTGGGAAGTAGCGACTCTCAAAAGCCTCTTTGAATCTGGCCCAGGTAATGTTCTGCTCGCCTATGATGGAACGCTGAATAACCCACCAGGTGTCGGCCTCATCCCGTAAATGAAAGCAGCCAACTCTGCTTTCTCCCACTCAGAGCAAGCCATGTAGAAGAAGGTCCGCTCCATGGTCTCTATCCAGGATTGGGCCACGCTCGGATCAAGCTCTTCTCGAAAGAGTGTGAATCGACTCTTCATCGACTCTGCCAACACTGGGATCCAGGCTCATGTCGCGATAATATAAGTGAGGTGTGTAGGGACGGCTGCAGGAACTGGCGGAACCACTGGAGCTGGTGCTACAGGTAGTACCGCTGGATAGACTGGGGGAGGTACTCCCGATGTTGCTGCATAAGTTGGAGCATGTACCACTGGTGGTACTGCAGGGTCGATATGGGTGGTCGCAGCTGGAGGTACGATAGGTGGTGGTACCGGAAATGGAGCAACCGGTACCGCTGGTGCGGGTGCTGGGTACACTGAGGTACTCGGGTCACATGTATCGTTGGTGTCGGGTACACGGTAGGTCCAGGTGGCGGTGGTGCCTGGTATGTCGTAGTCTCGACCGGAGCTGGTGTGGGGTATGCCAGTGTTACCCCTGGTGGTACTGTAAATACGGTAGAGGTGGGTACAGCGGGTGCATCCGAGGTAGGTACCTCTAAAGGAGCCATCGAGGTCTGAGAGCCCGACGCGCCCACAGTATCCTGAGTCTGCCCCTGACCGACAGGCTCAAACCCAGTAGAGATCTCTGGCGAGTCTGTTGCCAGAGATTCCAAAGTCCTCTTACGTGGTCGTCCAGCATCACGTCTCGCAGCTACTCGTGTAGATCTCCTCATATCTGTTAAGTTATATCACAAATATCACTACAAGTATACAAATTATAAAATTAACCTTTATACTTATTTGTCGTCTGGAGATGTTCTGTCGCTGTCCAGTCCCCATATATAACCTAGGAATTCCGGACGAGAAAATCGACGGAAACTCGTATAAATCCGAAATTAAATACCCAAGTTTACTAGCAACCTGGGCTAACCCTAAAATCCAGAACACCAAAAGCAGGTATCGTAACCCGCTCTGATACCAAATAAATTGGTTCCAGATTAATCTCGAAAATCTAACACACGAAAATCAAACAAGTATCGCTAACTTGGCTCTTATACCAAATAAATTGTCACGACCCAGGTAGTCCCTGCCAGAAAAAATTTCGATAGCATCTCCCTTGTACGAGTGACAATCTAAAACTTCCTACAACATCCAGATATCTCAGCCAACACGGCCGAAACAATATATATAAATAATAAGCAACATCCACGTAGTTTAATAATAAAACTAAACAAATGCAACGATAAAGAAAAGTCATCTCAAAAATCCTACTCAACTACACCCATAAAGCTCAAATCCGATATCCTACTCCACTACACCCATAAAACACAAATCACAACGAACTCACCTCTTCTGCCATCCAGGTAGGCATGTAGCAAAATATATCCAATAAAAATCCATCAATAATAAAATAAACCATACAATATCCATAAAGCAAAACTAGTACAAGTCCAGATAGTGCAATAAGAAATAAAACCAAAAGACCCAATAAAAATATCCTTGCGATCTGCAGGGGACTAGCGACTAGAACTCCTCAGGACAACCTCAACTTGAAAATAGTAAATATCCACGAGGTGAGTCAACTCCTCAGTGGGTAATTACTACTGATATGCATAATAAAGAAAATAACAAATAACACTAACAATGCGTACAATCTCCTGATATAAGAAGGATAAATGCAACTGAAATAAATAGGAGAACAACTGTACTAATCAGGACCCGGTGTATGGATAAAAACCCGAGAGGTATAGAAATCTTGTATGTATGTCAAACAAATGCAACCATCCAATATGCAGCATATAAGTGCAGTAAACACAAGCAATAAATGCATCAATGCGTATGATGCCAATGACATATCCTGGTCACCCCTATTGGTAGTCAGCCATCTCACACACGATGGTGAGATCGAGTGGGTAGGGCTGTGACAACCGTGCACTCTGTCGTCACTGCTCCTGATGAGTGATTGAGTGAACGATATGCTGTCGGAGTACACCTATCCTCCTACCCCAAATCATAAGTGGGGGAGCGCAATGTTCTCATCTCCCTGAGCAAGTCCAGAGGAGGGATCCCTGCTGGCTACCATACTGCGTCACACTACCCATGAGCGGACCAACGGAGCCAAACAAAGCAAACTGTCTGCCGGCTACTTTGTTGCGTCTCTAGACCAGCGGAGCCTAACAAAACAGAACTGTCTGCCGGCTACCACGCTGAGTCACCAGACAAGCGGAGCCTAACAGCAGAACTGCCACACACCTGCCTGACATACCACTAAACTATGAGTGGTGGTGTGTGCAGATTTATGTAACTGGCGATGTGCTCAACAATAATGGAGTCGACTATTACACAGGATGCAATCATGCGAGATGATGCATGATACTAAGCATGGGAATATCCTGAACCTATCCATCTCTACAAAATGTGTACCATAGGACAAAGAATCAAATCAAAGGTACACAGATTAGATAAGGTATAAAACCTAGGTCTTAAACATAATAAAGCATGGTTATGTCACTACCCCTATAAGCATGTATAATCAGATAGGTACTAACATGAAGTGCATAACAAGTAAACAAAACAAACATGTAACAGGTATCGGGTAGTGATCAACCGATGCAGATAAGAAACATAATCATTACTATTTGTTAGAAACACTATTATGCATATCAAATGACAAATCTAAAAAATAAGTCAAGGTACCCGCCTCCAATAGAAAGGTCCAATCCGGTAATCGAGATACTCGTCTCGCGTCAAAGTCCTATATCACCAATATAAATATATTTTATTTAGCTAAATTCATATGCATTAAGTAGCTAAATAAAATACCCTAACCCAATTAGGAACACCCTGATCAACATAGACACCAACCCTTAATTAAATAAAATTAATTGGTCAACTAGGGCTAAATCAACTTGAGCTCTCCCATTTATGAACCTATCATCTACAATATACCAATAATCCCATGATCTACAGCAAGACCAAATTCTCTACACATCACCTCAAACTCATAGCTTCTCCTGCTGATCCACGGCCAAGGAGGGTGTTCTTGGATAGAGAAATCGCTGCTTGAAACCAAGAAAACACCACAGCGATCAATTAATCCACTAAGCACAAGAATTAGGAAAACAGAACCCTACCTGCCTTACCCTAATCTTCTTCCTCTCTATCCTAGAATCTGTGTCTTCTCTGTGGAGGAGGCAAGGCACGGGAGGTGTGACCACAGTGAGGTTGGCGCCGGCTGTGGTGGTCGGTGGCAACACAGAGGGAAGAAGGCTTGGTTGTCGACGCTAGGGCAGAGGAACGGGTTGGCTGCCCGCGCTAGGTCAGAGGGGAAATTGACCGGCTGGATCAACAGTGGGTGTCGTCAACGTGTCCCTCAGATGGTGCTCAGCGGCGATCAGGCGACGGCGGCGCTGGGTCGGACCTAGTGGCCGGTGACAGTGTTAGGGCATAGGGCGTCGGAAATCAGCCGATGGGAAACCGTGAGATGTCGTCGCCGTGAGGGGCAAAGGGTGTTAGGGCACAAGTGACTGCTCAAGTGCCAACAAGGAGAGGGAGTCGGCGTCGATCGGAGTCAAGGAAGATGAAGAGGAATAGGATGGTTGCTTGCGGCAGTGAGTGGAGAAGAGAAATAAAAGGAGAGGAGGAGAAGAACCGTCTCGGAGCGGTTTAGGCACGACGTCGGGCGCGTGAGTTCGGCAGGGAAGAAAGGAAATGAAGGAATAAAAGAAAAAGAAAATTAAAAAGAAAAGAAATTTAAATTTAATTTAAAGTTTAATTTAAATTTTAGTTTTAATGTTAAGTTAATTTAAAGTTTAATTTTAATTTTAATTTTAAGTTTACCTTAATTATCTCACCAAGTCTAGTTGTTCAACCAACGTATTTCTATAATATTGTGAGGTGAGTTATACTTATTATTTTATAAGATAATTTGACTTTATGTTAGATTTAGGTGTAACTATCAGTTAATTGAATGCACATTTTAAAAATTGACTTCCATGACCTTCTTGGGTATCGGATCAACAACTACTTATAAACAAAGTCTTTTTAAGAAATTAGACATTTAATTTTTCTATTGATAAACATTGGTCTAACTAGTCTAGGATTTGATAAGATAGCTTCGGTTAGTTCCACTTAGCTAAGTAGACCAAGAAGGGTATGTCTTACCCTACTTGACTCCATAGACTAAGCTTCTTTAACACTATCATCTCTCCCCACCTTGGTACTAGGTTGGACAAAAGTCAAGTTATCTTTTTAATATAGTCCTAATTACCCAATTGGGTAGACTATTATTTTGATTGTGCCAACTAATTTGGTATCTACTCCTAAATTATTGAACTAGGATTTGTTTTAAATTTTAGATTTATGTCGATTTGTTTTATAGTTATAGTATACTTGATTATAGTTTCGTTTGTGGGTTTTACCCTTTTGTTTTAACTTGGACTGGTAATCCAAGTTTGGTTTAACTCTTTTGAATTTGTAGTTTGGATTTAGTTTATTAGATTTATTTAAGATATTTTCTTGTTTTGTTCTTATATAACGTATTTCATTTTTAGGTATGTAGTATTGATTTGGTCATATTTTCTTTGTTAGACAAAGTTTTAGAACCTAAGCTTTGGTTTGTTTTTTATTTCAGGTTGCTAGTGATATAAATATTTTATTTGTTGAGCTTGGCTTATATCTGAGTCCAGATTTATTGTACACAAATTGTTTTGATCCAAGTATCATATCTAGGTACTTTGATCTTGTTGTGAATTTTTCTAAAAGTTATTTTAGTTCAACAACTTCACTTTTCAATTTGGAATTTTCCTCCTCAAGTTTTGCAACTTTAGTTAGATTTCCATATTAAACTGGTTCAGTTGTTGGGCTTGATTTTAATTGTTCTTTTAGATTTTGATTTTCCTTAAGAAGTTGATTAATTTAAGTTTTTGATATTTCTAATTTTCTATTCATGCATGTCATAATTTTAAAGAAACTAGTAGATAAGTCAGAATATACCTTGTTGGGACCTTTGAAAATGAGTACAGACTCATGACTTGACTCGTATTCGGACTCATTGTCTTATTTCACTTCACTTTCTGATTCTAGTCTAAATGTCATCAGCGTGAGGTAATTCTTCTGCTTTGGTTCTTCGACATCTAATTCTTAGGAGGAGGATTTGTCCCAAATTGCCTTCAACGCTTCTTTCTTCTGGTTGTCTTGGATTTATCCTCTTTCAACTTTGGACACTCATACTTGTAGAGTCCTTTCTTGTTGCACCCCGCAACACGTGACATTGGCTTTGTTGCTATTGGAGGTAGACTTTATCTTCTGCAGATCCTTCTTGGTAAAGTCCTTCTTTCTCCTAGTGAATATTTTTTTTACCAAGTTCACTAGGTGTTCTTCATCATATGAGTCTAATTAGACTCAATTTCTGGTTCAAGTTTGATTCTGGACTTTTCATCTTTGGAGGATCCTGCAAGAAGAGCAATACCTTTCTCGGTCGATTTGGAGTTAGTTTGCTTGTGTAGTTCTAATTTGCAAAACAGTCTGTCTAACTTTAATTTAGATAGATTCCTATAAATTTCATAGGCATCTACAATAGATGCCCATAATACATTTCTAGGAAATGAGTTTAGGACGTATCTTAAAATATCTCGGTTATCTATCTGGTGGTCGATCATATAGAGTCCATTGAGAATGTCCTTGATCCTCGCGTGTAGTTGGTTTATGGTCTCTCCTTCCTACATGTTAATATTAAATAATTTATTGAAAAAAAGATCATGTTTCATTACCTTGCCGTCAGTCGTTCCTTCGTGTAACTCGATAAACTTATCTCATAGCTCTTTTGCGTTCTCATGTGGGCCGACGCAGTTTAGTTCTTTCTTCATGGTGACAAAAGGTGAATACGCTCGCCCCTAGCGCCCCCGCCAACCCGTCTCAGGGCCAACATGGAGGAGGTAAATCACGGGCGGCTACTAGCCTTTGGAATAGTGACTAGTACATAAGAGAGACATTTACCTCGGCTTTGTCGAGATTCGAACTCCAGACCTCATGGTGGCAATACCTCATGCGCTAGCAACTAGACCCATCCGAGGGGACAGTTTAGTTTTTTCTTCATGAGTTCGTACTGGATGGTGTTCATTGCTCTTGAGTCTGCTTGCGCCTTCTTCTTCATTTCTGGATTCCACTTTTTTAGGTTAAGTGGAATTCTAATGTTGTTGTCGATTGGGACCGTATATCCTCGTCGTGTGCTTAACCATTGATCGATGTCCATTTTTAGGCACACCTCCATTCTTCTCTTCCATTAGAAGTCATCTCGGTTGAAAAGCGAGGGGCGAGCAGTACTATATCTTTCATTTTAGATCATGTGATTACTAAAATAGGAAGAATTAAACAGATATCAAAACTTGGTGTTGGGGTAAGTAGTGTGGGAAGAAGAAGAGAATAAAGCTCTAGTGGTGTTGCACCAATTTTAAGTAGTCTGAGGAAAGCACAGCGAAAAACTTATTTGAAGGGGTAACTATACTGATTCAGATTGATTCAAAAAACTTAAAATAAAAAAAGTAAAGCAAAAAAATAGAAATTAAACCCCCTACTTGATTTGTGGTTGCACCAATTCAGATCCAACAGGGCTTTGATACTACTTGTAGGATCGATACACGCATGGGGGTGAATCACTTGTTTTAAAAAAAATGTAGCTTTTTCAATTTTGAAAAATAAGTACGCAAGGGAATAAATCAACACAGAAATAAAAAGTAAGAACACGAACTCGAGGAGTTACTTGGTTTAGAGCCTTCGATGACTCCTACTCCAAGACCTACTATCCCTCGAATCATATCAACCGATAAACTACTAAAAACCTTTTCCAGAACTGCCGAATGAAAGAATCTAGTAAAATAATAAATTAAGGATAAGTGTAACAATCTACACTTTCCTTTATACAGTAATTAAACACTTAATTAAAAATTTCATTACCCAACACTTGAAGATTATCGGATCGAGCTCAGTATCTAATGTCTTCTTAGTAGTAGTAAGGCATAACAACTGTTGGATCGAGATCACGCTAGAGGGGGGTGAATAGCGCTCATGGCTTTTACGCGTTTCGGAAATTTACGAGTAATGCAGCGGAATAAAACAAAACACACAAACAAAGAAGAGCACACCAAGATTTTACTTGGTTCGAAGCCTAGAGTGACCCCTACTCCAAGGTCCACGCTCGTTGAGCGTTTACTTTGGGCAATACTATAATCGCGCAAAATGTACAAGAGATTATTACAAAAATAATATCAAAAAAGTATACCGACAACAAGAATTAGAAGAGTCGCAGCTTTAGGTCGTCGGAGTCTCCTTGTAGCTCAACCGGAATGTCTCGTTAGCATCAAGTTGATGAAAGATCACTTTTCAAGTGATTCAATAAGGTGTTGCTTGAACCCTTCTTAAATAGCCTGCTTGAGGTGCCTCAAACCCCTTCCAAGGTGCCTCCATGTTGCCGAGTCATCCGCGTGGATCAGCACTGAAAACCTCTCCTCTAATCTACTTGAAGGTGCCTCCATGCCAGTCCAAGGCGCCTCCAATCTGCGGTACAAGGCACCTCCAACTTAGTCCGAGGCGCCTCCAGCTCTGCCGCGCTCAAGCTCTACTCCTTTGCACCCGAGGCACCTCCAAGCTCCATGGAGGCGCCTCGGACACTGTTCATCCGAGGCTTAAGGTTGATCCTTTGTACCTGCAAGATATGTTAGTCCAAAAATACCCTGCAACACAGAATTAGCACATAATATAATAAATATAAAGTCTGACAGTCATCGGACTGTCCAGTTCTGACTTCGGATTTCCAACCGGAAACCCTAGGTCGAACCGACGCCTACTGTTCCCTCTTCCGGGGAGCGCGTCCTCACCTACTCCACTCAGGAGAGTTTACCTTTTGTTAGTTCAGTCCTCCAAACCGACTGAACTTTTGCTCTGCGCTCGAGTCTTTCGGTCTTCATGCTGGACGTCTGGTCCACGACTCGTCCAATCTTCAACCCGGTTTGCGACACCATTTCAACCTAGGGTTACCGCCCCCTAGGATTTTTGCCCGAAGACCTCGACCCGCCAAGGCTTTCCGTATAGGGTTACCACCCCCTATGACCTAGGGTTACCGCCCCCTAAGGTTTTCCACTTGTCTAACCGCAGCTAGGACTTTTTCCTAAGTACACTTAGGACTTTTCCTGCAATGCTCATTCAACATATTAGTAAACAACACACCTTAACTTTGAACCCTTTGACATAATCAAAACATAGGTTCGATTGTCGGATGCTTCCCGCACCAACAACAACGTCGCAGCATAGCGGGAGGACAAAAGTCAGAGTAGCCGGAAACTCGAACGATCGCGTATAGAAGTTCTGAATGAGTTGTCTTGAAAGCTTGGGAAAACAACGCTTTTATAGGCTATTGAGGGCACCTCCAATCCTCGTCTGAGGCGCCTCCAAGTGTAAAAATTATCCCGTGAGCTTTGTACTCGATAAGCTTTGCAGCCTGTAGACTTTATTTGCGTGAGGGTGCTTTCTAGGCGCTCTGAGGCGCCTCCAATGCGCCTCCCCGCATCAGAAACTTCATCTTCCCGAGGGCGTCTCTGACTCGTCCAAGGTGCCTCCAATCTCCGATCTGAGGTGCCTCAACCATTGTTCATCCGAGACTGATTTTTACTCCTTTCGTCTTGCAAAATATGTTATTCCAAAATACAAAGTGTAACCTACAAAATGAAATTAGCACAATAATAAAATAGAAGATTATTAATTAGATTATGACTTTCTAAGACCATAATCTAGTTAAGATCTCAGTTTAGGTTTCCAAAATTGACCTAAACTGGATCAATCCGTAAAGTCCCTAATTGAGATCATCCTCACTAGAATACTCTCCTCCAGGACTTACCTTACTTTACAGAATCACTTGACTCCCATTCGACCCACTAGTTGTTAGGTCCGTAGACCCAAATGGACTTCGGATAGTTGTTAGGTCCCGCGGATCAAGCCAGACTTTCTGCCAAATATCAAGTCACTCCTTGACCTATCTGACTTCTACATCAGTTATCAGGTCCTCCAGATCTAGTTGAATTTCAGACTAACGTCAAATCCATCAAGTCCTGTATACTTAGTAGAAATATTATATCATACTATACTTAACTTTAATTCATTTATCATTCATCAAAATTTAAATTTAATTATTAATGTCAACTACACCAATAAATATTAATCCATTTGTCATTCATCAAAATTTAAATTTAATTATTAGTGTCAACTGCACCAATAAATATTGTATACACTAAATAATGGTGGAGGGTTTTCAACAATTATTTGGCATACTGGGGAACATTTTCATAGTTTTAAATTTTCAAATTCCATGCTGATTAAGTTGACAATTGTTGAGTATGTGTCAAATTTGCTGGAGCATTGAGTTGGTAAATTAATTAGTTCAAGAAGGAAAGTCATCTTTTTTGAACAGAGCAATTCTCGCCATCTGGCCATATGAAGTTTTATCAAGACTTTTTCTTCCTTCCTTATCGGATTGCTCTCTATCCTGTACTCCTTATCTTTTTTCCTGTTTTCTAGGGATATATATATATATATATATATATATATATATATATATATATATATATATATATATATATATATATATATACGGTATATATATATATAGTTGTGAGGTGCTGTGTGTATGAGGATCAATTAGAGTTTCGCAGAAGCGATCATCTTGTACTCTCTGTTTTAACATAGTGAACTCTCTCTCTTTTCGTGGTTTTTTTTCCTCTGAAGAGGATTTTTCCACGTTAAATTTGGGTGTTATTCCAACATTGTTTGATTGCTATATGTTTTGTCTACCGTCGGATTTCTTCACAAGTTGGTATCAGAGCCAGGTTCTATTATGTCGACTGTTACAAGGTTTGACATTGAGAAGTTCGATGGCAAGATCAGTTTCTCCATATGGCGAATCCAGATGAGAGCCTTTCTTACACAAAACGGGTTAAAGAAGACTCTTGAAGGCAAATCCAAGAAACCTACTACAATGACAGATGAACAATGGGAAGAATTGGATGAAAAAGCCTTATCTGCAATCCAATTGTGTTTGACTCGTGAAGTGCTACGTGAGGTTATTCATGAAACTACTGCTGCCGGTTTGTGGTTGAAATTGGAGTCACAATATATGACCAAAAGTCTTGCTAACAAACTTCGCTTGAAAGACCGCTTGTACTCGCTTCGTATGCAAGAAGGTACTCCTATTCAATCTCACTTAGATGAGTTTAATTCTATTATTATTGACTTGGAGAACTTGGATATCAAAATTGAAGATGAGGATAAAGCAGTTTTGTTAATTGTTTCCTTGCCTAGAATATATAAGCATTTTAAAGAGATTATGTTATATGGGAATCGTGAGACCATAAGTCTTGAGGATGTCAAATCAAATTTAATGTCTAAAGAAAAATTTGATTGTAACGCCCGCCCTTCTTACCCAACCAAAGGTGGCGCTACGTTCTTATACTATTTACGTACATGCTTTAGTTATAACAGCGGAAGAATAAAAACTTTAAAGAATTTAATTTATTAAGCATAATATCACATATTCTGATTTGTTCAAAGGTGCATATGTTGATTCTATAACTAATCATATTAATTTGTCCGGATCGTTCTTTGCCGAGCCACCACCACACACATCCCTATCTGCTCCTCCTGTTGCTCCTCTAGCTCATCCAGCTTCTTTATCTGCGGTACAAGGAAAGTAAGCTATGAGCACTCATGGCTCAGTAAGTTCCTTTCCTACTCACTAAACCGAATTCATATCATTGCATATCAATATCATGCGAGGTATCATAAGCATACGACATATAAGGGTATCATATTCATATCATCATGGCATCATATCAAATCATTAGCTAATTCAAGCACATATGCAGGCAATGCATCATGAATTTGAAAACTTATACTTGTAAGTACTTGAAATTAATATCATCATCATTGGGGATCCCGGTTTGTACCACATACATCATACGTAGGTCCAAGGTAGCAAGTCTTGAATCCTACCATACATACATACTAGGCCCGAGTCTTACTCCATCGACCTAGGGCATCAGAAGCCCATTACTGACGAGGCCCGAGTCTTATTCCATCGACCCCGGGGCGTTTACGGAGCCCACCCTTGGTACAAACCATACAAAGTAATTTATCATGCATAACTATCATATCATATCCCTAACAATCTTTCATGCATTTCATTTTTCATTCTTCTCATTATGTATAGCATTTCATATGCTATCACATATCATGGCATTCACATAATTTCATTCTTCTCATTATGTATAGCATTTCATATGCTATCACATATCATGGCATTTACATACATTTCATTCTTCTCATTATGTATAGCATTTCATATGCTATCACATATCATGGCATTTACATAAATTTCATTCTTCTCATTATGTATAGCATTTCATATGCTATCACATATCATGACATTTACATAAATTTCATTGCATAACATTTCCTAGGTTTCTTTCTTTCCCTTTTTTTTCTTTTATTTCCTTCACATGGCCGAAACCTACCATTCTTTAGCTAGGTTTTTAAGTAGTCTAAAGCATGAAAACCTAAGTGAGTTTCATGGTAAAATTTACTAAGAAACAAACATATAAATTTAGTTCATGAACAACTTGGCCGAAACATACAAATCTTTTAACATCTTTGTATCCTACCTCATGAGCATGTTTATTTAAATTTAAGGGTATTCCTAACCCTAAACCCCTTCTTGGCCGAAACATATGGGTGAGTTTCCTTTTAGTTTAAACATCTTCTAAGCAAGAAAACTAATTACATGGTTCCTAACATTTCATAGGAAGAACCTTGTACTAGTTGAGTAAAACAATGAATTTCTCTAGCCTCTTAAAAATATTTTTGGCCGAAATTCTAGGGTTAAGTGCTCCTCTTATCAAGCATCATATAGGTATAAAAACATGAAGAAGAATCCTTTTCCATGGCATAGAAAATCTATCATTTAGTGAAGACTAGTTAAACATCACTAGATTTCGAAAGCTCTTCTTAACCGAATTTTCTCATACTTGTTTCTAGGTTTTAAAATCCTCATAAAATCATAAAAACATGTAAAAAGCCTTGTACCACAGGTGAGGGGAAGCTTACCTTCTTCGCTTAAGTTTCCTAGAATTGAGAACTTGCTTGGACCTTTCTTCTTGCTTGCTAGGTTCGGCACCAATGGAGGGAAAGGAGTTGCTAGGTCTTTTGGTGGAGAGGGGAGGAAGAAGAAGCTTCTTCCTCTTGTGTTGCTCGGCAACAACAAGGAAGAAAGAAGAGGGAGGGAGTGAGGAGGAAGAGGAGCTTCCTTCCTCTTGTGTTGCTTGGCAACAAGAAGAAGAGGAGAGGAAGGGGGGTCTCGGCACAAGAGGGAGGGGGAGAGGGAGAGGAGTGGAGGATGAATTTGAAGTAACACCTCCATGCCTATTTATACTAAAATGAGGGGAGGAAATTTGACTTGATTCATCCTCCCCATTTATTCCTCTTCTTTATGATAGGAATATTCTAGAGATATGCCTTGTGAGTTCTCTCTTAATCTCTCTCTTTTCTCTCCTTTAATAAAATTTTCTATCTCTCCTCTTACAATATCCTCTCTTATCCCACTTGGTTAATACATGCATGCATCCACAAGAGAACCAAGGTTCAAAACTTGGTTATGTATATTTTTATTTCTTTTTACTTCCTTTTTCTTTTAAGTAAAAAGAATCCTTTCTTATTCTTAACTACTTAATCCTTTCTCTCCTTATCAATAATTCTCCTATCCCCTTTGGTATCCTATACATGTTCCTTACAAGAGGTCCAGGGTTCAATCTCTCTTCTAACATTTTTATTTTCTTTTGTACATAATAATTCGTATATTTCCCTATTATGCACTATGCATAAATATTTCATACATGTATTCATATTTCTTCCTTTTGTCTACATTAATTCCATACATTATAAATCATGCATAGATGATTTATATTCTCAACTTTATTTTCTTTCATAATCATCTAAATCCTTCCAAATATTTAACATAGAATATTTACATCTTCTTTTCACTCGTACTCTCATTACCCTTATTTTCTTATCTAGGCTTTCTAGGGGTGTTACATTGATGCTGATAGCAGTCCTGGTGAAACTGTCGAAGGCTTAATGGTTAGGGGAAGGAACTCTGAAAGAGGTAGTAGCAATCGACCTAAGTTTAGGTCCAAATCAAAAGACAGAAAAATAGATAAGGACAAATCATTGTCGTTACTGCAAGAAAACAAACCATGTTATTTCAGACTGTTATAAATTGAAAAATAAGTTGGAAAGAGAAGAAAAAGCCAAGGGTAAGAAAATTGAAAAAAACTCTGAGGCTGATGTTGTTGAAAATGACTCTGATGGGGATGTTTTGCTGGCCACTGACACTGAACAAAGAGGTAAAAATGAATGGATTCTTGATTCTGGTTGTACTTATCACATGTGCCCTCATAGGGATTTTTTCTCTAGTTATGAAACCATTAATGGTGGAAATGTTTTGATGGGAAATAATGCCTCGTGCAAGGTCGTCGGTAAAGGTACAATTCGAATTAAAACACATGATGGTGCGATTAGAACTTTGACTGGTGTTAGACACATTCCCGAGTTGAAAAGAAATTTGATTTCTTTAGGCAGCCTTGAAGCTCATGGTTGTAAGTATTCAGCTGAAGGCGGAGTATTGAAAATTTCAAAAGGTGCTTTGGTTTTAATGAAAGCTAACCGTTCTGGTAGTTTATATGTGTTGCAAGGTTCTATCGTTGCAAGTATTGCTGACGTTGCTACACCTCCGACTCACCAAGATGAAACAAAGTTTTGGCATATGCGACTTGTTAGCTAGAGCCCTAGAGCCAATCATTTGATTATTATATTTTGGACTTGTTGTATCATATTCTATATAAATAAAGGCATTTAGTTTTTGGTTATTATGCTTACTTGTATTGGTGCCAAATAAACTAAGTATAATAACATCCTTGAGTAGGCGGTTCTCACCTATATCAATCGGTTAGTTGAACCGATAGTGAGATGATATAGGGAACACTACTCTTAATCATTCCTAGTCGAGTATTAACATTCAGGGACAATGTTAATGCAATAAGACTAGCATGTAGGTCAACTCGATGACTTGATCTCACAAGTCATGGATATAGAGATATCAAGTTGACACATGAGTATACATTAGAGAATGTATATTGAATGACCCGCCATGAAAAAGTATCATGGATCGTTATATGAGTGTCATATACTTTCTCATGTGGCTATTAGTATGACTACTAGTCCTTAGACCTGAAGTCACCATGGTTCCCTACATAAGGAGTTATGTACTTTGGTTTCGTCAAACGTCACCCGTAACTGGGTGGACTATAAAGGATACTTGGATATATAACGAATTATGCAGAGAGATGTGAGTGATGTAGATGGGATCTATCCCTCCCATATGACGGGAGCGACATCGGTATTCTTGATAGAGTTAGACCACGAAGTGCATGGCCATGCCCAAATGAGTCAACATGAGATGTTGAGCTCATTTGATCGAGTGAGTCTACTTGGAGTTCAAGATTTAGATTGTTAGAGGATGACACGGTCTATGCCTCACATTGATCAATCTAGATGTCTAGGATAGAAGGACAATGTCATATATTGTGAGGAGTCACAATTAGTAGTCACAAGGTGATGTTGGATCTCAATATTTCTTGTAACTTGGGTAGCAATGATGTATTGCTAGATGCCGCTCATTGCTTATGTTTCTAAAGGAGTTTAGAAATATTGCCAATGTTACAAGAACATATTGGGTCACACACAAAGAACAAGTGGATGAAGATTAGGTTCATAGGATGAACAAATAGGATTAGATTCATTTGATGAATCAAATTGGATTAAGAGTAATCCTAATTGGGATAATTGAGTTGGACTTAAGTTGATTCATGTATTCAATGAGTCTAATTTAGATTATGACTCATTAAATCAACTTAATTTAATGAATTAGATTCATTATATTAAGTTGGCTTGAATCAAATGGTTAGATTAGATCAACCATGGAAGAGATTTGGTCAAGTTTGACTTGACTTGAGAGGAAGAGTCAAGTTTGACTTGACTAATTGCCACATCATTAGTGAGATGGCAAGATGTGGACCAATGATGATGCTCCACATCATCATGGTATGCCACATCATGGAGGTTACAAGCCTCTATTCCCATTAATGTGGCCGACCACATTAAATGAGTGGGAGTTACTCATGTGGCCGGTCACACAAGTGAATGAAGGGGAATGAATTTTCATTCATTAGTGTCATTCATTTCATCTCCTTCCTCTAGCTATTCTCCTCTCCCTCTCCTCTTTCTTGGCCGTGAGTTTCAAGGAAGAAACAAGGTGAGAGTTTTTGAGTTTCATGAAAGAAAATAGAGTGATTGTCACATAGAAGAAGAAGAAGAGTGTTCTTGTTTTCATCTTCTCTATTTTTCTTTCCAATCCCATCCGAGAGCCCTAGAAAGTGCTAGCACACTTGTGGTGCTCTTCTTCTCCATCCTTGAGTGTTAGAGAATACTTCTTGTTCGTGTGGATATCACTAGCGAGTTGTCTACGTTGACAACTTCGAGATCCGGCGTACCGTTGGACGAGCGGGATTTGTGAGGGCACGCATCGAAGGTATAAAATGTTTTTCCTTAGTAGATCTACTGTAGATCATCGTTTGAAACTCGTATTCGTATTTTCTGAAATTTATCTTTGCACGGATCCAATGGCTAGGGGGTTTCGGGATTTCCGTGACGCGGAAAAGCGGTTTTCGCAGCTCGAAAAACCCAACAGTGGTATCAGAGCCACGTGCGAAGCTTGTACGAGTTTAGTTTTTGTTTTTATGAAAAAAATTCAGTTCTGTGATAATCTGTAATTTTATGGTTTTTAGAGTTTTTATGGGTATTTTTCTCGTAGAAGCGAAGCACAAGTGCTTCGGCACTTGTAGGCTTCGACTACTGAGAAGAATTTTCCAAAACGGCAAAGTTTCGCCCCAAAATTTTTTGGGACAGCAGGCTTAGGTGCTGTTAGATCGCAAAGGAACCCTCGCGATGGTTAGATCGCGGGTAGGGGCGCTGCCCCTGGCCCCACAAGGGGATTCGTTCCGCGATTGCGCCCGAAAACGCTAAACGGGACCGCAGGGAGAAATTTACTCATAAAATTGTAAAAATTATAAAAAAAAATAATTAAATTACAGAAAAATATATAATTTTGAATTATATATTAATTTTGTGATAGTCATGGCCCAAAAAGACCCAATGTGATTGGATTTGTGTTGTAATTCATAATACGGCCTGCGTGCCGTCATGTGATGTGTGTGCTGTATTTTGATTCGCGACCTGCGCGTCGTGCCTTCTATTTTATTCTTGTTGTAAATTAGATTTAGACTTGAATGTAACTCGAGTTTCTAAAATTGTAATGTACAAAATTGGAGCGGTGGAAGATCCACTCGAGACGGAGTTACGAGGAAGGCGCGAGCAACACAAGGTGGTCAAAAGGAAGGAGCTTGAGAAGCTATTGACTTTAGGTTGACCATCCGATCTTCTCATTGGCTTGAGAAGATCGTAGTAGGGCCATGACATAATCACAAAATTTAATTAATTGCTTGTGTATATATGATGCATGTTTAAGTAATTAATTAGTCCCTAGCGATTAGATTAGATCTAAATCGTGCACATGATGCACTCTTTGGTTAGATTAGATCTATCGAGTATATGATACGCATCATCGTTTAGATTAGATCTAAAACGCGTCAACTCGTAATGCCTACCATGCCGTGATACCTACCACTACCTCGATCGCATGTTATTGTTGAATCTGCCAAAGCAGAGCAACACATACTATCTTGGTAGGGTACGGAGGGACAATCTTGGTCTCGCCTATCAACGCATGGGTGAGTACAACTCAATTAGATTGAGTATTCCTAGTTTACTCGGTTGGATCGAGTACAACTATATGCATTCTTCCAACGGTTGGAAAGGTAGGTCAAAATCACGTTTATATTAACTCTTGGGCGTATTAGCCAAAGCTAACTTGAGTTTTAATATAAATGCGGAGTTTATCCTATAAACAAGAGTTGCATAGAGATGTAATTGGTAATCGTTACCTACCGATCATACTAAGTCTTGGGCGTATTAGCCAAAGCTAACTCAAGGGTTAGTATGATGTGGATCTTGTCCCACATGAATTATAGAATTCAGTGGGAGCATCATTTAGTTAAAGGACTAATTAAATGATTAAGAATATGATACTTATTTCTGCATTTATTTCTGTTGTAGAATTGTCATGACGTCAAACACGAACATCTTCTCTCTGCGTTCTGTCCTTAAGAAGGACAAGCTCAACGGAGCAAATTTCCTGGACTGGTACAGGAATCTGAGAATAGTTCTCACCCAAGAATGTAAACTGTACGTTCTGAAGCAGCCCATTCCGGAGGCTCCTCCTGCCACTGCCACGCGAGCAGACCGAGATGCTTACAAGAAGCATCAAGATGACGTATTAGATGTGTCCTGTCTTATGCTCGCGACCATGAACTCTGAGCTTCAGAAGCAACATGAGTTGATGGGCGCTTACGATATGATTGAACATCTTTGTCACCTATATCAAGGACAAGCAAGGCACTGGAAGAGGAACTCCAAAGAATACCTGGAAGATCTTAAGAAGAAGAGAAATAAGATTTCTACTTCAGGTATACATGTTATAGAAGTCAACCTCTCTATTTCTTCATCGTGGGTATTAGATACCGGATGTGCTTCGCACATTTGTACTAATGTACAAGCGCTGAGAAATAGCAAGTCATTGACGAAGGGTGAGATAGACCTACGAGTAGGTAATGGAGCACGGGTTGCTGCTATTGCGGTAGGAACTTACCATTTATCTCTGCCCTCTGGGCTTGTACTAGAATTAGATGATTGTTGTTATGTGCCTGCCTTGACTAAGAACATAATTTCAGTTTCTTGTTTGGACAAGAAAGGATTTTCGTTTATAATAAAGAACAAATGTTGTTCCGTCTATTTAAACGATATATTTTATTGTAGTGCACCTCTGATGAACGGACTCTATATTCTAGACCTTGAGAGCCCTATCTATAACATAAATACCAAGAGGTTCAAGTCAAATGACCTGAACCAAACCTATTTCTGGCACTGTCGCTTAGGTCATATAAATGACAAGCGCTTATCCCAGCTCCATAAGGATGGTTTGCTGGACTCATTTGATTTAGAATCATATGAGATATGAGAGTCATGCCTACGAGGCAAGATGACCAAAACTCCCTTTAGTGGGCACAGCGAAAGAGCGACTGATTTATTAGGACTCAAACATAGTGATGTATGTGGCCCTTTCAATGTCGCTGCTAGAGGCGGTTATAGGTACTTCATCACGTTTACTGATGGCTTCAATAGATATGGTTATGTGTACTTGATGACACACAAGTCAGAATCCTTTGAAAAGTTCAAAGAATTCAAGAATGAAGTACAGAACCAGCTTGGCAAGAGTATTAAGATACTTTGATCAGATCGAGGTGGAGAATACCTTAGCCATGAGTTCCGTGACTACCTAGCTGAGTGTGGGATTCTATCCCAACTCACTCCTCCTGGAACACCATAGTGGAATGGTGTATCCGAAAGGAGGAATCGTACCCTATTAGATATGATGCGATCTATGATGAGTCACACAGATCTTCTGACATACCTTTGGGGTTATGCTCTAGACACGGCAGCTTTTATACTCAACTGAGTTCCATCCAAGGCCGTGATAAAGACACCATATAGGATATAGACTGGGAGAGATGCCCAGGTGTCTTTCATGAGGATTTGGGGTTGTGAGGCTTACGTTAGACATCAAGTCTCAAACAAGTTAGGACCCAAATCCGACAAGTGCTACTTTATTGGATATCCCAAGGAAACTAAGGGATATTACTTCTATATTCCCAGTCAGCACAAGGTAGTTGTGGCAAAGACTGGGGTCTTTCTAGAAAGGGACTTTGTTTCTAGAAAGACTAGTGGGAGCGCGTTCGATCTTGAAGAAGTTCAAGATACGAACAATAGCACTGAAGCCTCGATGGAAGTTGACTGGAACCACAAAGTGTTGTGGATGATGTTGTTCCACAAGGAGTTGAGGAACAACAACCAGTTCAAGTAGACATACCTCTTCGCTGATCTGATAGGGTACGTCGTCAGCCTGAGAGATACCCATTTCTCTTGTCTAACTATGATGACGTTGTACTCATAGAGGATGAGCCTATCACCTATCAGGAAGCTGTGATGAGACCAAATTCCGAGAAATGGCTAGAGGCCATGAGATCCGAGATGGAATCCATGTACACCAACCAAGTATGGACTTTGGTTGATCCACTTGAAGGGGTAAAACCCATTGGGTGTAAGTGAGTCTTTAAGAGAAAGACTGACATGGATGGACTTATCTATAAGGGTCACTTGGTAGCTAAAGGTTTCAAGCAGATTCATGGTATTGACTATGATGAAACTTTTTCTCCAGTAGCGATGTTTAAGTCCATTTGGATCATGCTTGCTATTGTAGCCTACCATGACTATAAGATATGGCAAATGGATGTCAAAACCGCGTTTCTGAATGGAAACCTGCTCGAGGATGTGTACATGACACAACCTGAGGATTTTGTAGATCCACAGCATACTAGCAGAGTATGCAAGCTGCATATGTCCATTTATGGACTAAAGCAAGCTTCTCGGAGCTGGAATCTTCGATTCGATGATGCAATCAAACAGTTTGGTTTCATCAAGAACGAAGATGAACCTTGTGTCTACAAGAAGGTTGTAGGGGACATAGTTGTCTTCCTCATATTGTATGTGGATGACATACTGCTCATTGGGAAGGACATCCCTATGCTTCAGTCTGTCAAGACATAGCTAGGGAGTTGCTTCTCAATGAAGGACTTAGGTGAGGCATCCCGCATTCTAGGGATACAGATCTATAGAGATAGATCTAAGAGATTGCTTGACCTAAGTTAGAGTACATACATTGACAAGGTACTCCTACGGTTTGCCATGCAGAACTCCAAAAAGGGATTTCTGTCGATGTCACATGGCGTGAGTCTTTCGAAGACTCAAGGTCCCTCTTCTAGAGAGGAGAGACACCGCATGGATCAGATCCCTTATGCCTCAGCCATAGGATCGATCATGTACGTCATGCTATGTACTCGACCTGATGTCTCGTATGCTTTGAGCATGACGAGCAGATACCAGTTAGATCCAGGTGAAAGTCACTAGATAGCGGTCAAGAATATTCTTAAGTACTTAAGAAGGACTAAAGAATATTTCTTGATATATGGAGGCGATGATGAGCTAGCTGTAAAGGGTTACAGTGATGCTAGCTTCCAGACCGACCAGGATGACTATAGATCACAGTCGGGGTTCGTATTTTGCATTAATGGTGGTGCTGTCAGCTGGAAGAGTTCGAAGCTGGATACAGTAGCTGATTCTACAATAGAAGCCGAGTACATTGCTGCATCAGAGGTAGCAAAGGAGGCAGTTTAGATCCGCAAGTTCATCACTGAACTTGGGGTGGTTCATAGCATTGCTGACCCCATTGAGCTCTATTGTGACAACAATGGAGCTATAGCACAGGCGAAGGAACCTCGCTCACACCAGCGGACCAAACACATACTACGGCGCTTCCATCTCATTCGAGAGATCATCGAGAGAGGAGATGTGAAGATTTGCAGAGTACCTACAGAGGCTAACATCGCAGACCCCTTAACCAAGGATTTGGCACAGAGGAAGCATGATGGTCACACTAGGTCATTGGGGCTTAAAGCCTACACTGATTGGCACTAGTGCTAGTGGGAGATTGTTAGCTAGAGCCCTAGAGCCAATCATTTGATGATTGTATTTTGGACTTGTTGTATCATATTCTATATAAATAAAGACATTTGGTTTTTGGTTATTATGCTTACTTGTATTGGTGCCAAATAAACTAAGTATAATAACGTCCTTGAGTAGGCGGTTCTCACCTATATCAATCGGTTAGTTGAACCGATAGTGAGATGATATAGGGAACACTACTCTTAATCATTCCTAGTCGAGTATTAACATTCAGGGACAATGTTAATGCAATAAGACTAGCATGTAGGTCAACTCGATGACTTGATCTCACAAGTCATGGATATAGAGATATCAAATTGACACATGGGTATACATTAGAGAATGTATACTGAATGACCCGCCATGAGAAAATATCATGGATCGTTATATGAGTGTCATATACTTTCTCATGTGGCTATTAGTATGACTACTAGTCCTTAGACCTGAAGTCACCATGGTTCCCTACATAAGGAGTTATGTACTTTGGTTTCGTCAAACGTCACCTGTAACTGGGTGGACTATAAAGGCGATTACTGGGTATATAACGAATTATGCAGAGGGATGTGAGTGATGTAGATGGGATCTATCCCTCCCATATGATGGGAGTGACATAGGTATTCTTGATAGAGTTAGACCACGAAGTGCATGGTCATGCCCAAATGAGTCAACATGAGATGTTGAGCTCATTTGATCGAGTGAGTCTACTTGGAGTTCAAGATTTAGATTGATTAGAGGATGACACGGTCTATGCCTCACATTGATCAATCTAGATGTCTAGGATAGAAGGACAATGTCATATATTGTGAGGAGTCACAATTAGTAGTCACAAGGTGATGTTGGATCTCAACATTTCTTGTAACTTGGGTAGCAATGATGTATTGCTGATGCCGCTCATTGCTTATATTTCTAAAGGAGTTTAGAAACATTGCCAACGTTACAAGAACCTATTGGGTCACACACAAAGAACAAGTGGATGGAGATTAGGTTCATAGGATGAACCAATAGGATTAGATTTATTTGATGAATCAAATTGGATTAAGAGTAATCCTAATTGGGATAATTGAGTTGGACTTAAGTTGATTCATGTATTCAATGAGTCTAATTTAGATTATGACTCATTAAATCAACTTAATTTAATGAATTAGATTCATTATATTAAGTTGGCTTGAATCAAATGGTTAGATTAGATCAACCATGGAAGAGATTTGGTCAAGTTTGACTTGACTTGAGAGGAAGGGGAAGAGTCAAGTTTGACTTGACTAATTGCCACATCATTAGTGAGATGGCAAGATGTGGACCAATGATGATGCTCCACATCATCATGGTATGCCACATCATGGAGGTTACAAGCCTCTATTCCCATTAATGTGGCCGACCACATTAAATGAGTGGGAGTTACTCATGTGGCCGGCCACACAAGTGAATGAAGGGGAATGAATTTTCATTCATTAGTGTCATTCATTTCATCTCCTTCCTCTAGCTATTCTCCTCTCCCTCTCCTCTTTCTTGGCCGTGAGTTTCAAGGAAGAAACAAGGTGAGAGTTTTTGAGTTTCATGAAAGAAAATAGAGTGATTGTCACATAGAAGAAGAAGAAGAGTGTTCTTGTTTTCATCTTCTCTATTTTTCTTTCCAACCCCATCCGAGAGCCCTAGAAAGTGCTAGCACACTTGTGGTGCTCTTCTTCTCCATCCTTGAGTGTTAGAGAACACTTCTTGTTCGTGTGGATATCACTAGCGAGTTGTCTACGTTGACAACTTCGAGATCCGGCGTACCGTTGGACGAGCGGGATTTGTGAGGGCACGCATCGAAGGTATAAAATATTTTTCCTTAGTAGATCTACTGTAGATCATTGTTTGAAACTCGTATTAGTATTTTCCGAAATTTATCTTCGCACGGATCCAATGGCTAGGGTGTTTCGGGGTTTTCGTGACGCCGAAAAGCGGTTTTCGTTGCAGGTATTGCTGACGTTGCTACACCTCCGACTCACCAAGATGAAACAAAGTTGTGGCATATGCGACTGGACCACGTGAGTGAGAAAGGCATGAATATACTATGCAAGAGAGGTCTTGTTGGAAGACACACCACCTATAAAATTGACTTATGTGAACATTGTGTTTTTGGCAAACAAAAACGAGTGAGTTTTACCAAAGGGATCCATCGAACTAAAGGCACTTTGGATTATATACATGCTGACTTATGGGGTCCTTCTCGTGTTCCATCTCATGGAGGCAGACGTTACATGTTGATCATTATCGATGATTACTCCAGAAAGGTTTGGGCTTATTTTCTTCGCCATAAAAATGAGGTTTTTCTTAATTTTAAAAGGTGGAAAAGTTTGGTCGAGAACCAAACTGGAAAAAAGGTAAAACGGTTGAGAACTGATAATGGTCTTGAGTTTTGTGAAGAGGACTTTAATAAGTTCTGTGAAGATGAAGGGATTACTAGACATCACACTGTGGTAAGGACACCTCAACAGAATGGGGTTGCAGAATGGATGAATAGAACACTTATTGAGAGAGTGTGGTGCATTCTCTCTCATTCTGGGTTGGGAAAAAATTTTTGGGCTGAAGCAGCATCTACCGTTTGTTATCTTGTTAATCGCTCTCCACACTCATCCCTTGATGGAAAGATTCCATAAGAAGTATGGTCAGGTAACCAAGTTGAATATTCAAATTTGAAAGTTTTCGGTTGTCTAGCATATGCTCATGTTACTGATGGAAAGTTAGATCCACGTGCTAAGAAATGTATCTTCATTGGTTATCCATCTGGGGTGAAGGGTTATCGCTTGTGGTGCCCTGATCCAAACTCTAAAAGGATCATCATTAGTAGAGATGTCACTTTTAATGAAAATGCATTTTTATCTTCTGGAAGAGAATCTATTGTTTCTTCTACTGACGCAGGCAATCATGTCGATGCAAGCAAGAAAGTAGATTTAGAAATTCAATCAGACATTCCTAAGCCAGCACAAACTTCTTCTGTAGACACACAGTCTAGCTGTGTGCCAGTCTCTACTGATGTCATTACTGATCCTCAACAACATGATTATACCATAGCACGTGATCGTCCAAGGAGAGAAATTAGAAAGCCTATTCGGTTTGATGATGAAAGTCATTTTGTAGCTTATGCTCTGACTGTTGCACAAGAGATTGATAGGGATTTAGAACCTCGTAACTACGCGGAAGCTATATCTTGTGGCGAATCGGAAAAATGGTTATCTGCAATGCAGGAAGAAGTGGATAGCCTCCACAAAAATAATACTTGGGATCTTGTTAAACTTCCAAAAGACAAACGTGTTATCAGTTGCAAGTGGATTTATAAACTGAAGGATGGCATTTCCGGAGTTGAAAATGCAAGATATAAAGCACGGTATGTTGTTAGAGGTTTTGATCAACGAGAAGCTATTGATTTTAATGAAGTCTTCTCTCCTGTTGTTCGTCATACCTCAATTCGGGTGTTGTTTGCTTTGGTTGCCCTCTATGACCTCGAACTTGAACAACTCGATGTTAAGACAGCTTTTCTGCATGGAGAGCTGGAAGAAGAAATTTATATTCAACAACCCGAGGGTTTTGTGGTTCAAGGAAAGGAGGACCATGTTTGTTGCTTGAAGAAATCACTTTATGGCCTTAAACAGTCGCCCAGGCAGTGGTATAAGAGGTTTGATTCATTTATGTTGAAATCTGGTTATTCCAGGAGCCTACATGACAATTGTGTTTATTTTCAAAAATTCCCAGATGGATCTTTTATTTATTTGTTGCTATATGTTGACGACATGCTTGTTGCTGCACCTAACATTCTCTTGGTTAACAAGTTGAAGGCTCAGTTAAGCAGTGAGTTTGATATGAAAGACTTAGGTGCAGCCAAGTCAATTCTTGGTATGGAGATTAGGAGAGATCGTCAGGCTAGTGTATTGCGGTTATCTCAAGGGAAATACATCAAGAAAGTTATTGAAAGGTTTAACATGCAAAGTTCCAAACCTGTTAGTACTCCTATGGCTGCTCACTTCAAGCTGTCTGTGGTTCAGTGTCCTCAAACTGAGGAAGAAAAAAGGCAAATGACTAGTGTCCCTTACTCTAGTGCTATTGGAAGCCTTATGTATGCCATGGTTTGCACTAGGCCGGATTTAGCACACGCTGTTAGTCTTGTCAGCAGGTTCATGCACTGTCCTGGGAAAGAACATTGGAATGCAGTGAAGTGGATTCTCCGCTATTTGAAAAATACTGTTGATGTTGGTTTGGTGTTTGATAAGAAGTTGCATCCTCATTCAAATCAAGTAGTCGGCTATGTTGATGTTGATTATGCTGGTGATTTAGACCGGAGAAGATCACTATCTGGATATATATTTTCTTTATGTGGTTCGGCCATCAGTTGGTGTGCTTCTCTTCAGTCAATTGCAGCCTTGTCAACCATTGAAGCCGAATATGTTGCAGCGACAGAAGGTGTTTAGGAAGCTATCTGGCTTCATGGTTTGGTTACTGAGCTTGGACTAAATCAAGATGTTCTTACTATATTTTGTGATAGCCAAAGCGCTATACACATGATGAAGAATAGCATGTACCATAGTAAAACCAAGCATATTAGTGTCAGGCAACATTTTGTTCGTGATACTATTGCAAATGGTGAAGTGGTTGTGAAGAAGATCCACACTGATGGCAACCCAACTGACATGTTAACCAAATCACTTCCCATTGCCAAGCTCCAACATTGTTTGGACTTGGTTGGTGTTCAGCACTGTTGATTGCCTTTCAGGGTTTTTGGATTGGGGGAGAGTTCATTTTTTTGAAATTTGACGCAAGGCGGAGATTTGTTGAGTATGTGTCAAATTTGCTGGAGCATTGAGTTGGTAAATTAATTAGTTCAAGAAGGAAAGTCATCTTTTATGAACAGAGCAATTCTCGCCATCTGGCCATATGAAGTTTTATCAAGACTTTTTCTTCCTTCCTTATCGGATTGCTCTCTATCCTGTACTCCTTATCTTTTTTCCTGTTTTCTAAGGATATATATATATATATATACGGTATATATATATATAGTTGTGAGGTGCTATGTGTATGGGGATCAATTAGAGTTTCGCAGAAGTGATCATCTTGTACTCTCCATTTTAACATAGTGAACTCTCTCTTTTTCTGTGATTTTTTTTCCTCTGAAGAGGATTTTTCCACGTTAAATTTGGGTGTTATTCCAACATTATTTGACTGCTATATGTTTTGTCTACCGTCGATTTCTTCACAACAATTCATGGGCATTTTAAGATTTCCTAAAGCTAGTGCACTTATAAAAACACGTCTCTCTCCAACTTACACGATCTAAACTATTGAATGATGCATTCCATTGATTCCTTAATTATGAGATAAAAATGATCATTTTACATGTAAATACACTCAAATAAAAAGTATGCTGCAAATCCATTTTGCACTGAGTATAACTATATTTATGAACTATGAGAACCTCCAAATAACCATTTTAGTGCAAAAGAACCTAGGCAAATGAATTTTGAGGAAATATTGTACCAAACAAATCAACTCTTGAAAAATGTTGTGCCAATTAGACTGGATAAACTTGTAATAGACATTCGCTTATAGTTGGTTCAGCAAGTAGGTCTATTGAGTTTTTTGAATGTATTGCGAGCGATGCCTTGTTCTATATCTTCATGTCTGCTACAATTCAGAAGCTGAGCTCACTGGCACTGCTCAATATGACATTTTCTTTCAATAAATTTACAAATTTGCAGGTCCGAAGTATCTTTGCAGGTTTATATTGGTTGGCAGGTGCTCCACTCTTGATGGCCATTCTTGCTAACCCTTCAAAGCTACCTGGTTTCACTATCGACAACTCAAGAAGACCAAGATTTCCCTTTGCCCTCTTCACCTTATAAACACTCCCCAAACAAGCTTCAAGTGACTGACAACACCTGCTCAGTTGTCCAATGGATTTGTCCACATTCTCCCTTTGCAGAAACAAGCAATCCTTGTCCAACTCCACAAAGATGATTACATGTCCCTGGTCTGAGTTGGGGTCCAAATACCCAGCAAACTCCACTATTTCTCCTCCCTTTCCATCCCCGATCATAAGCCCCAAAGTAGTCATTGCAGAGATCAAATCTCTCTCCGTGAAGACCTCTGAATCTCCTTTTGGTGCTCTTGTGATGAATTCCACTCTTGGTAAGGAGTTATAAAAGCCAACAACCTTGACGACATCGTTCAAGCGGTAGCGGTAAAGTCCTCTGTAAGTAGTCACCACCACCTCATACATCTTTCCTACCTCTACACCAGATATGTCTACTGTTTCTTGAACATTAGGTGAACCTCCAAGCTCGAAAGGGAGGAACTCAAAGTAAGCCGCTGAGGGAATGATCACAAAGCTTGTGGTAGCAGGTGGGCGACTTCTATCCATGTTGATGCCAATAGGGCACTCTGAAGCAAAGTAGTTTCCACCCAACAATGGCAAATTATCACCAGCATAATGCTTTATGAGTGAAAAATATTGTTCCATGCTTCCTGTGCTGACGCACGCAATGTAACAAAGTTTTGGCCACAAGCGGCAAAGAATACCCCGCCAATTATTTCTCATGCAAATTTCTCGTATCCTTGTAGCCAACTCTGGCTGTGGAGCTCCAAGCAATTCTTGAACTGCAACTCTCATGGAAGGCTCTGTGATCTCTGAGCTCAGTGATCCATATTCGATGTCATCACAAAGCTGCATCCATTTGGATTCCAGCATTCGAATTGCCCTGATGAGGCCAGCTGCATAAGGTGCACGAATGCAGTCTACGGAAGCAGAGAGGCTGAGGCCGCAAAGAAGATGACAATACATCTGTTGAAGGGTGTCTGCTCCTACGATGACCTCACGGGGGCTGACGCACATTGAGAGCAGTGGTGAAGGTGTTGGGGTGTTGTTGTGAAAAGGGAATGCAGAAGCAGCCATCACCTTGTACCCTGCTTTGGTTGCAGTTACATTTCCTGCATAGAGGAACCATAGAACTTTGTTGGCAGATCTTGTTGGGGGAAATAACCTGCTGTAGCAAAAAAAACTGAATTGATGAGAAAGAAGGGTACACAAAGTTGAATGAAGTGCAAATTGTTTGATCGAAAGATGACCTTTGGAGAAGGGCCGAGCTGGTTTGATGTGCTACACTGGAAGCAGATTTTGCTAGGCTTGAATCAAAGTAAGGAATCAGCTTTGGCTTCGATGTGCTTGTTCCTGAACTGAAAAAGAAGTAGACATTTTGAGAGCTACACTTCTCGTCGTGCCATTTAATTTGTCTGATCAATTTAATTGCTCCAGTCTGAAAAGTACAAGATGAGGGAGAGAAAAAAAACAAGCAAATTACTTCAGAAGCAGAAAACTTCAAAATGCCCATTTGAAGTTTGTTATGTATTTTTTTTAAATGAGCCATAAGGATTTTGCTAAAATGCTGTTATAAGGGATGCTATACAAAATCATACAAATTTCTGTCAGAGACTATTCGATAATTTTATAGTACGCAGGTGATACTTGAATATTCATGAGGGTAGATGAACTAGAAATAAAAAAAATCTCAGCACAGTATTGGCTTGCTTCAGTTTGGTCAGTGGCTTAAATATCAATTCCAACAAGTCATTTATGAGTTATATTGGTGAAAGACTGGCAGCAAGTTTTGGTTGCAAAGCTGAAAAGCTGAAGAGCTACCAATCATTTACCTGGGGTATCAGTTGGGATTAAAAAGCCTAGCAGAAGTTACAGACAATGAATAATTCAGTATGTGTAGCTGCAGATTTGCACCATTGGAAGAAAAAAAATTATGATATAATTCACCTACTGCGTAGTGCCTAAATGGGTTATGAAGTCAATAGACAAGCTCAAAAGAAAATTTTATATGGTAAAAAGCCAATCTGTTGATAACAGGGCAACACATTTATTAGCCTGGGATACTTGTATTAAACAACTTAGGTGGTTTGGGCTTGATATGGGATTGGTGGTGGAACTTGATGTTGTTGGGACAAAATTGATGAAATAAAAGAAATGACTTAAAGAAAAAATTTGGAGAAATCACAAACAGAGAAATTAATAAGAAATTTATTCATTGAAAACCCATAATTATAATTAAATAAGGAAAGAAATGCCATTGGTGTGAAGCACAATAATCCAATAAACTCTTATCAAATTAAAAGATACCAATTAAATTATTACAAAATTAAAAATATCAACACCTTAAGATAGTTAATGAATATTAATTATAAATTTAAAATCTACATTTATTACTTTTCTTTCATTCCTCTTTTGTATCACCTGACAAACAAGATGAAACTAAAAAAGAACTACTCTGGTAATATCAGCCAACATAGAATTGAAAATGCTGAATACCTATCAATTAGTAATAGATAGGAAATGGTCTTTTCTGAAAGACTATAGCAAGGTGCTGGATTTTTTCAATAGCAATATTAGAAAGAAACTTGGAGATGGTAGCAAAACAATATTTTGGCTAGACAGATGGAGTGGAGATTCTCTCATGAAGCATGATTTTGAACAATCTTTTACATGTCAGAATAAATTAGCATCAGTTTCTTAATCTATTCCTGGACTTGAGGATTTGGGCTCTCAAATGGGGGAAGTATCAGTAAGAGAAGTATTGAAGCTGAAAGAAAGAGTGCTGAGTTTCATATTTGCAATCAGGGTCAGTCTGATCAGATTGAATAGAGATGGGAAACAGAAGTTCAGTTCACTGTGAAGTCTATCTATATTGCTTATAAGAATGCTACATCAATTCTCAGCATATATCCACCTTTTGGTAGTCTTTTGCATTCCTGAATCATGAGATAAAAATGATCATTTTAGATGTAAATACACTCAAATAAAAATTATGCTGCAAATCCATTTTGCACAGAGTACGCTCATATATGAGTATTTACCTATATTTGTGAACTATGAGAACCTCCAAATAACCATTTTAGTGCAAAAGAACCTAGGCAAGTGGATTTTGAGGATACCAAACAAATCAACTCTTGAAAAATGTTGTGCCAATTAGACTGGATAAACGGTAATAGACATTCGCTTATAGTTATACTCCAAGGGATATGTGAAACTTCAAAATGAATACTTTTGTAAATAAGTCGATTTAGAGAAAAATGATGCTGAGCTCGAAGATTTAAATAAAACTTAAAGAAGAAAAAAAATTGCTGAGGGGTGGTGGTATGATCTGGGAAAAACCAAGATCATTCTCGTGTTTCATCTGTTGACATTCGATCGATTCAAGACGTTAATACAGATTGCTTTATCCTCTCTCTTTTCCAGTAAAAAAGGTAGAATTGTATCCATCGAAACAATCGAATACGATTACCATTTTTGAAATCAACTCTGTTCACAAAGCCTCAAAATTTGAACGATGGCCCATCAGAAGAGAGAAATTTAAAGGGAGCAAGATAGCAAGAGAGACCTGTTGAAGAAGCAGAGAAGGGGATCGACCGATAGAGCGGTGGGCGGCTCGGCGCCGTCAGCAACCCGATCGATCAGATCGGCGTAGTCGTCGTAGGAGGAGAGCGGGACTAGGCGGCGGAAAGCTGCGGCGGTGTGAGCTGGATCAGCCTGGGCGGGATCAGGGAAGCCGGCGTCTCCGCAGAGGAAACGGCGGAGATAGCCAACGGCGGCGTTCCGCTCAAGGATCGAGCGGAGAGTCTGCATCTGAATCCGGTGGGCGTCGCGGGTGGACCCCTCAAACACCTCCACCGCCCCTGACGACGCTGCCATCGCCGCCCGCTTCTAGAGTTGCGTATTGAGATTCGCCTTCTTAATTCCGTGTTTTACCAACACTTTTGCGCCGCAATTTGGTAACTAACATCGCAAACGACACGGGGGTTTGCCGCAAAACCTTCACTACCAAGCAAAGATCCACCGACAGCTACCTACCGTTGTTCTGTCTTTAGTTTCTTTCAGCTGTTGTTTTGCTTACTGGATTTATGCATTCGAAAGGTTTAGATTTTGTTTAATTACTTGGAATGAAAAATTAAAAGGTTGAATTATATATATATATATAATTTCATCATCCTTATAAAATATCTTAACTTTATCATAAAATTATTTTTTTCATTTGATATTTTTTAATATCTTATCATTCTTAGTCGAGGATTTGTTTCATTGTGTCGTACTCTCTGATTTTGAATTTATCTTTCCTCTTCGTTGCCTTTTGTCTTATCGGACGAATACGAACTTCAAAGTCATCCACATCAACACTAGTATCTGGATTTGGATTTGATACTGAAGTGTTCTCCCCTTATTCGAATGTCCTTACCTTCTTATTAGAGGAATGCGCAACTAATTATGGAACATATTTATCATATTCTTTGAGAACCCTCCACACATTCATATACTTAAAATCTTTGTTTTATTGTTGGTTTTCCACATATTCAATGCATTCTCTCATCACTCCATCCGTTTTGATGATAAGTATACAAATTATCATAAGTTACAGAAAATTCATTTATTATCGACGTAAACTTACAATAATGTGATTTTAGCACCTGATAGCTTCTCTTCATAGTTCCAATGGCCCGATGCATGTTGTAGTAATCAGCGCATTTCTAAAAAGTTTGATCCTTCTAGTCATTATCAATGACTGCATCAGTGATGATAGTTGCTCATTGTTGGAGCAATCTCAATGGTCCGCGGGACCATGTGTTTTGGTGTTTGGGCAAACGGTTTAAGTTAGGTTTACCCTTGTTATTTGATATGTGTACTTGAGTTGTGCAGAACTGCAGGATACACATGTGACTCAGGTTGACGGCTTCGGGTCCGGTGAAGGATGGAGCATCCGAGGGACCGTGGACAAGGCAGCAAGGACAATGGCCGAGGGAAGCGACTTCAAGGCATACGCGAAGGATGGCATTGGAGACAAGCCGCGGGCTTGGATGCATCCGAGGGACGAGAGCCAAAGGAAGTAGGCTTGAAGGCAAGAGGTCAAGGCTGCAAAGAAGAGTCAAATGAGTCGTGAGGGTACGAGTGCATGAGAGATTGTACTCGGAGTAAAATCCTAGTTTTAGGGGTTTACTGTAGCGGCATTGTAGCAGTTACTGCAGCGGCACTGTAGCAGTTACTGTAGCGGCACTGTAGCAGTTGACTGGTGTATGGACCAGTCGACTGATGCACTGTAGCAGATAGCCGTTGAAAGAGCCGTTGGGCTGACATCAGTCGACTGGTGCAAGGACCAGTCGACTGGTAATGGGCAAATCAGGTTCTGATTTGTTCCAAGCTCTATAAGAAGGAGCTTGGTATGGTCGGCCAAGGTGACGAAATTAGACTTGGTTAAGGTCTAATTAGTAGTCTACAAGTGCTCAAGAGTCTCCCTTGTATCCAAGAGGTCTTGGTGAGTTTGTGGTGAGGTTTCTCCACCCACAAGCAGGTTTGAGCTAGCCGGAGGTCTTCCGGGGAGTAATCCACCGACGGATAGGGATCGTCCACCTTACAGACACGCCGTGGAGTAGGAGCTTTATCTCCGAACCACGTAAATAGGCGCATGTTGGTTTGCTTGCTCTTTCTTGTTCTTTGTATTTGTATTTAGCTTTCGTATTTGTGTTTGTATTATTTGTATTCCGCTGCGCAACTAACAAATACGTAGAAAGCGAGCGATTTGGGGGTGCCGCCTATCCAACCCCCCTTCAAGCCGGCCACCGATCCTCCAACACTCATGACTTCGCAAGGATCATGTCTTCATCAAGGTACCAAAATCTTCGTTTCGAATCATATTTTTCCTATTCAACTTCACACTCTTCTTGTGATGAGTGTGGTGGCCACTGAGATGTTGGAATAGACGATGACGTTAGAGGCTCTTTGTCGCTAATAGATGGGTCGATAGTAGCCATTCTTGCTTCAATAAAAAATATGGCTAGTGGTTTAGGAGGTGAAAATACGAAAGGCAGAGAAGGCATCCCAAATTGGTTGCTCATGGCTGACCAATCTTAGCGTGAATACATACCAAATGGAGCTGGGACGGTGTTACTCTAAAGGGGAAGGGAAAAATTTTGAGAACTTTAGAAAATTTGGAAAACCTTGTGGAATATATGAAATATTTTGAAAATTTTGACAGTATTACGTGTGAGAGAAAAATTGAGGATATTGGGCATCATGATTTGAAGGAATGTGAGTATTTTGAGAAGATGTATTTTTTTTCTATATTTGAAAAATTCAAAAAATTTGTAAAAGAAGTACTGAAATTTTTATCCATCTTGAATACAAATAGAGAATGAAAGGATGAAAGAAATATAGAATGAAAAAATGAATGAAAAAGATGAGAGTTCATGATATATTTATAGATTTTTTTTAATTAAAAAATTGACAGTTGAACAACGATTATCAAATTAGTCGTTCAACGTTCAATTTCACCTTTAATCTACACAACCTATACATAATGCGTTTTTTAATAAAAAATATTAAAAAAATATTAAAAAAATAATTAAAAAAATACTGTCAACGGAGCGTCTCCGCGTTTGTGGAGCCACTCCATTGTTTGAGGGACGAACCTCCCTCCCACTATGGGAGGGAGGTTCGCCCCACAAGCCATGTCACTAGTGGGAGCTCCAACTCCCATCGGAGATGCTCTAAGCATTGAACAACATCATCAAACTTAACAAAATACTGAGTTTAGTTGGTTAGGTTAGTCACTTATATAGTAGGTTGGAGGATCCTGAAGAACTAAACTAGTCAAATAGGTCAATCGGATTAGATGGCCTTGTCATACCGAGTGGGTCAGTTGGGTAGATGAGGTTATCTAGCCAAATGGGCTTGATGGGGAATGGTCAAACCTATAGTTCAAGATGAACTAGCTAATGGGATTTGATACTGTGATGAAGAGGGGCTTCACTAATGATAGGTCAAAGTCAAGGAAGGAAAAGAGATGCTAGCTAGCCATAGATCGGTCGAACGGGCCAGTTATGGTTGGACTGACGGCATGTCCGAATGGGCAAGCAAGGCCAAGCAGACAGCATAAAGTTAAGAGACGGATGGATACTACATCATCGGCTATCGTCTCAGCCGAGCAGATGACATGTCCGTTTGTGAGAGATGCAATCCTCCGACTACGAAAAAGATAAGTGAATTAAGGAAGATTGTGTTGTTCAGCACGATCGAGCGAAAGTGTCTCGGCAAAGCGGACACCGGTCGACCTACAACGGGGCTCACCTATGTATCTCCTCGTACTCTTTTAGAGAGGTTTGTGTCACTGACAATAGAGCATGTTCCGCAAGTAAATTGTACTTTGAAAGCTTTCAGCCTATCACATCAGACATATACATATTCGCTAAGGAAAAGTATTAGGAACACTTTTTGACATATCTTTTCAGAGGACGTTTGGAAAAATATGTGCACACTTTGATATACGTGCATAGATGCTACAGTGACACTATAAAAGGGGTTCCCAACTACGGGAAGCTAAGAGATATGCTAACTTTGTTATTCTACACACTCTGTGCTACAACATTTTTGCTATTTTCCACATCATCGGAAGTTGACTTAAGCGTCGGAGGATCAATGTCGAGAATCCTTTCTCGATTCGACACTAACACTTTTGTATTGCAAGATCACATGGAACCTTCGTCCTATTAAATTTTCAGCCACATTTTTAATTTATCATCTTCTCCACTTTATTATTAACTTTCAAATAATAATAGGATATAATAAGGATCAAACGCCCTTTAGAAGACCAACAATTTGGATTGGACATGTCAGTCGAAATGGATGAATTGGTATGACTAGATAAATAGAAGTTCACTAGTTACCTAGCTAGAGGTAAGAAAAAGGTGAGTTGTAAGGGAGAAGATTTGAACAAAGTCGATCTACAAGAAAGCAAAAATTCTCAATATGATCACTCTTTTGACATCTTAGTAAAACTCTACGCACCGCCTCATATTTAATTTATCTATTGGAAAAAAAAGAGTTATTTTATAAATCTATAAAACATCTTATTTAATATTAAAAGTGCTTTGATTTGGGGTAAAACAAAACAAAAAAAAAAACACTGAAAAGGCATTTCCCAACCATCCTAAAACTCTTGGCAATTAAAAGCGATGACTGTTCTGAAACCTCCATTGACTGACTGCAGGTAAATGAAGAAACATGAGAGGGAGCAAGTAGGGATACAAAAAGCTCTCCACCCAACCCAACACATCAAAATACAATTAGAAAGCAGAATAAATAAAGATGATATATATAAAGGTTAGACAGAAGAAGCTATCGTTGAGTCTCTCGAGGAAGCTTCTCTTCGTTGCAGCAGCCACTTTAATTCGAACACTAGCTAGTGGACCGGAGGATGTGCCGGAGAACAAAAGCAACGAGCATAAATGCACCTCGGATACTGCAACCGCGCGCAGTAGACCCAGAGAAGAAATGCAAGGAAGCTTCGCTTCTTTTTGTGGCACTCAAGAACACTCATGCATGCTTTTCAATTCTAATGAAAGCAAAGAAGATTCATACATTAATTAACTAATTAAGCTCTTAATTACTCGCTCCCAAACAAACACCAAGTAGTTAATGTCCTTGTACCGTCGTACGATACTCAAGATCAGAAATTTTCTGAAACTGAATTAATTAGCTAGCTAGCTAGTTTGTGGTTTAAAAGAATACCCCGGAAATCACTATATGTCCTTATTAACGTCGAAGCATGCATAATTATATTAGACGAGCTTCTTTCACTGGGCAAAGCTGCCTCCTATTAACATGGCGTTGATACCTTCCATGGAAAGAGGGTGATCTCGCAATGGAGATGGTCTATCCATTTTTGTGGATCCCTCCGAGCCGCCCGCATTCGAGATCATTGGTTTTGCCTCATAGACATCGACGACCATGCGCCGGCCGTTGGCGGCGGCAGCATCGATCAACCCCGGTGCAATATTGCCAATGTTCTGATGAAGCTCTTCTTGTTTCCCGACGTGAAGGTTATCATCGTCGTCGTCCTCGTCATCCCAAGGGTTAGTAATGTAGGGATCATGAGACGTAGCCATAATTTTCTTACCGATCAGGGCTGAGCTAGGGTGGTCGTTGGGAGTCAAGTAGAGGCCGTGATCAAGAGGTTGATTCAAGTGCACTTGGTGCAGGTTATCAAGATGCAGGTCTCCGCCACCGAAAAGTTGCAGATCGTGGAAGCCCATGGTGTCTTGAACAAACCCTACTTGATCCCCTCCTACCTGATCTTTGTTGTAGCCCAAGCCCTGATCTGCTGCGAGTGTTTGATATGCTTTCTCCAATATGCTTTGCATGTACTTCCCTTGGGCTTCGATCCTTATTTGCAGATGTTTCTGAACCTACAAACTCATCAAAATTAAATTAATAATCTCCCTCTCCTTAATTTTCTCTAGCTGTACAAAAACGAAAAATATATACCTCTAATTGCTCATGCAATCTTCTATGCACTTCCATCTGCATTCTGAGGGCTTCTGTGCCATGCAAACTCCTGATATACATGAAAAATATCCGATTATATTAACAATCTCCCTCAACTTCTATATATAATAAAATAAATTTACAACTCACTCATTCATGCTTCGACCCATTATTCGGGATGAAGAGGCTGTGTTTCTATGTAGATCCATTGCTGCTTCAATATTGCATATATTTATAGTGAATTTATAAGAAGAAAAAGATTTTAAGTATGTGTGTAGTAGTTTTATTTACCTTCCTTGAGTGAAGGATCGTTGAATTCTCTATGCGGCTGCTTCCCGAGTCTGAATTTCTACATCAAAATAAAAATTAATTAAATCCCTGTTTAAATAGTTAATGATTTATGATGATATTTAGCTACCTGAAGGTGACTCTTAAGATGATAGAGAGTAAGACCTTTGACCCCCATTACCCTCATGATCGTCTTGGGCGTGGCCTCTGTAAACAATTAAAGATAATTAATTAATCATAACGCTTCCAGGTTAGAAGAAAAGGGACGAGTCGGAGAAGATGAGTATACTGTCTGGGCCACCGAGTTGGTTGACGGCATCGACGAAGCGGTCATGGAGCTCGGCCGTCCATCGGAGGCGCGGCTTGGGGTCGGTGGTGAGGACGAGACCGGAGTCGCCTTGAACACACATGGGAGACCTCTCATGCGAAGCAGAATTCATAGAAGTAGATGGCGGCTTCCTGGAAGCTGCAGGGAACATTCTTTAGTACCTCTCTTTAGTTCTTTAGATCTCTCAGCTGGCTCTCCTCCCTCAACCGCCGCTGAGGAATTCTTGGAAGAGATTCAAGAACAAATCAAAAGTAGGAATAGGGTTCGATTTCTAAGGAGATCAAAGAGCTCTCTCATGGAAAGCCATGTATGGTTGCCTCATGATTAAAAGCCATGGATCAGCTCTCTATCTCTATATATCTTTCTCTCTCCCTTCTCTTTTTCCAATAACCCTTGTGTGTCTCTGAGAGATTGATGAAGTTCTTATTCTTCTTAGCTACTCTCAAACAACTTTTGGTAAATAACTATGCTTTATTTAATAAGTACTATATTGTGTTCTATATGCATATGCATGTTATTTTGAATAACTGAAATTTGATTTTCCTTATGCCAGAAAAATAAAAGTTTAGTGAGAGCCTGAGTGTTACATGCAAACCCTAATCTTCTTATTGTGAAAACGACTTTTAATTTATCATTTTTCCCGGACAGTCAATGCAAATATATATATATAAATCAAAATTTTCTTGAAAGACAAACACTGTATCTATATACCGACAATTTAAAGTTTTTAATCTTAAACACTATTGTTTAAAATATAAGAGAAAAGACTGAACATAAAAAGAAAATTATATATATATATATATATATATATATAAAAGGGAATAAAACATGCATATATTAAAACATTCCTCTGTGAACCATTCAAATTCGAGATGAAATTTAATAAGTCAAATGATTACTTTGACAGCAAGAGGGGCCCAGATAAAGGGGAGGAAAGAAGACAAGATGAGCAAGAACAATATAAAGCTCTCTTCGTGGAGGGAAATCTATACGATTTGTTCTAATATTCCATCAGGGGAATTAGATGCTTTCTTGTTTGTCAGTTCATCAAAGATTCTTCTCAAGTCTTCTGAAACATGCACGCATGATATTTTGATTAAATTAATCTTTTTCTTGAGATATATCAGTGCGTAATTATCTTCTAGAGATCATACATACGTGATACGGATAGTATCCGACCTACTCCAGGTTAATAGGACACGCCTATATGGTCCCATAAGGCGCTAGCCCAATCACCTTACTGAATCACTATTACCTGATTTACGCTCAGTTGAGCAAATCGAGCTAAGTCGAGCGAGTTGCCGACCTGCTGATATGCCGAACTGCTTAAGCTCCAGAGAATCTGATGACCCAAAAGCACCCAAATAACCCAACTCTAAGTGCCCCGTTTCTCGACCACCTGGAAGCTAAAGACTAGGGAGCTCGAGCTCGAGTACGTGTGGATCTTTAGTCCGAGTGCCCCATCTCTAGGCCACCCAGAAACTGTGGACTCAGGACTTCGAACCCGTGTACACGTGGATCTTTTTGCATATTGAGACTTGTGGTAACAAACATTTACAAAGGGGTGTGCCGTTTTGTGAGGTGCGTCCCTTAGATACATAGTTAGACGCATCTTGGGAAAACATCATCCCTTGCGATGAGATAGTAATTTTATGAGAGGGGAGATTATTGGTGAAACTCAAAAGGAGAGAATACCAAAAAAAATAAGAAAAATTAATAAGACTTGTTACAAAAGGAAATTTTATTAATAAAAGAGAGATTAATCCTCATGTAACTAGATAAGTGTTTATATACACTCTAAACTTTAAAAATAAAGAAAGGAAAAAAAATCTCAATATATGGACATCAATTATAATCTTGTAGAAAAAGAAAAGAGGTCTTTCAAAAAAAATCTTTTGGTAGAAATTAAAATTTATAAAATAACACGTTATTTTAGACTAACTATGACACACAATTATAAGGAATATCAAAAATACCTTAAATATAATAAAAATAAAAATTATTAAAAATAGTAATAAAATCTTTGGAGGCTCTAATAAGGGCCTAAACGGTGAAATTTGGGCTAAAAAATTGACGGTTATGAGTACCCTTTAACAAATGTAGATTTTCAAATTCTGCACATGTGATCGCTGATAGAACCTGATTCTGAGTCTCGAATTAAAAGTTATGACTATTTGAAGTTCAAGGGGTTATGTTGGATTGATCCTACATCAGTCTATCTAGGTTGAAAAAAATTCTCCCTCAAGTTCATAACAATCTCATCAACATTGACCGAATAAGGAGTCAAGTACTTCACATTGAAGACATCAGATGTTTTCAGATGACTAGGAAGGCGCAACCTATAGACATTGTCGTTGATCTTTTGCAGTATCCCACACGGTCCAATTTTTTGATCCTTTAGTTTATTGTACTCACCAATAGGGAAACGATCATGAGTTAAAACAACCCAAACAAAATCACTGACCTCAAAAAGTATCTGACGACGATGACTGTCAACCCGAGTTTTGTACTTTATATTACTATCCAGAATTATCAATTTCACCTACTGTTGAATGTTTCGAAGATGTTCTCCCATCTCATTTGCTATAAGATTAAATCATCCCATACGTGGAACAAGGGCTAAGTCCAGAACCCCTAATGGGTTCCGCCCATAGACAATCTTGAAAGAACTCAAAGCTATGGTTCTGTTTTTTGATTTGTTGTAGGTAGACTCTCTTTGAAGAAACGCCAAATCCCATTGCTTTGGCTTAGTTCCTATCAGACACCTCAGAAGATTGCTGAAACTCTGATTCACTACCTTAGTTTGACCATCTGTCTGGGGGTGATTGGCACTGGTAAAGTTCAATTATGTTTCTAATTTTCTCTATAAGCTTTTCTAGAAATTACTAATAAACTTGATATCACGGTCTGAAGTCATGGATTGAAGTATGCCATGTAAACACATGATCTCTTTGAAGTAAAGATGGACAATGCAGACAACATCCATAGTCTTTCTACAAGCTATAAAGTGTGCCATTTTTGAAAACCTATCAACCACAACAAGAACATAATATGAGGTTTATTGGGTGTGGGGTAATCCCAATATAAAATTCATATTGACATCGAACCATGGAGCTCCACGGATGGTTAAGAGAGTATATAAGCCTGCATTTGGTGAGCACCCCCTTAGATTGCTAGCACACATAACATCGGTCTACAAAGTGTGCCATATTGTCAGTTAACTTGGGCCAATAAAAATTGACAGAGATGAGGGCTAACATGTCATGATATGCTACCTTAGAGAACAATTTGGAATGCATAACTGCAACCAACAAAATTGATAACCATTATGCAAAATAAATCAATGTCGGTGTCCATCATGTACTTCCTAGAATATCCTTCCGAATGATGGGTCAATAATGTACATATCTAGAAAAATCTCAAAGGTTGCAACATTGGTACTCATGGTGGTGAGTAATAAAGAACGACGACTTAAGACATCTACAACATGATTCAGACTTCCAGCTTGGTGTCTTAGTGTGAAGGTAAACTCCTGTATATAAGCCACCAACTTGGCATGCCACCTGCTCAGCTTGTATGACAATTGATGTACTTCAATGCTTCGTGATAAGTAAACATGATGAATTCCTTCCATAGTAGGTAGTGACACCAATACTTTAAGGATTGAATAAAGGCATAGAACTTTGAGTCATAGGTAGAATAATTCTTCTTGGACCCGAACAACTTCTCACTAAAGAAAGAAATTTGACGCCCCGACTGACTCATAACACCTCCTATACCAATGCCAGATTCATCATAGTTGACCTCGAACACTTAGTCAAAATCAAGAAGTGCTAGAACTGTTGCCTGGATCATCTTCTGCATGACCAGTTAAAAACTATCCTCTGCTTCTACAAACCACTTGAAATCTCATATCTTGAGACACTCAGTGATGGGAGCAATCAGAGTGCTAAAATTTTTGATGAATCGATGATAGAAAGAAGTTAAGCCATGGAAACTTCTAACGTTATGCAAGGTCCTCGGGTGCGGCCACTCCAAGACCACATCTATCTTTGCTTGATCTACGTGCACACTATCATAGACATAATAAAGCCAAGAAAATACCAATGTAGAAAGAAAGAACACTTCTTCATGTTGATAAATAAGCATTCTATTTTTAGTTTTTCAAAAATAGCATAGAGGTGATTAAAGTAGGATGTCCATGTTGGACTGTAGATGAGAATGTCATCAAAGTAGACAACCACAAGCTCTCCCATGAAACATCACAGAATTTGATGCATAAACCTCATGAATGTGCTGGGTGTATTGGTCAATCTAAAAGGCATTACCATCCACTCATATAGCCCATGTTACATCTTGAATGCAGTTTTCTATTTATCTCTGGGCTTTATTATGATATTGTGGTATTCACTTTTAAGGTCAATTTTTGAGAAGACCTTAGAATAAGATAACTAATTCAACATGTCATCCAAGCAAAGAATTGGGAATTTGTACTTTATCGTAATCTTGTTGATGACTCGACTGTCAATACACATACGCCACAAACCATCTTTCTTTAATACTATTGGGGCTGGAATTACACATGGGCTCATGCTCTCATGGATGTAGCCCTTCTCTAGTAATTCCACCACTTGTCGCTACAATTCTTCAGCCTCCTTGGGATAGAGGTAATATGCTGGTTGGTTAGGCAGGCTCGACCCTAGAACAAGGTCAATCTGATGCTGGATACCTCGTATGGGTGGTATTCCAAAAGGAAGATCTTCTGGTATTAGCTCATTATAATCTACTAGTAGCTATTGTACTTCGGCAGGTAACTCAACGTCCGTGGCTATGGCATCACTATGGCACAGTAGAAAAGCATAAACAATGCCTCCATGCTTCATCTCATCTAAACACCTATATATAAGCAAATTAGTATTCTTGGCTATCGGAATTGGAGTGGTTCATTCTCGCAGTGGTGTCAATACAATCTTTTTTCCCTTGACCTGAAGGGTATATATATATTCTTCCATCCATGATGAATAACATTGAGATCATACTCCCAACATCACCCTAATAATACATGATATGTGTTCATGTCTATCACATCACATCAAACACTAATAAAATATTTACTAATTGAAAAGACACGAGACATCATCAGACTATAGTTACCTCACTGTCTTTATTTAGCCAGGATAACTTGTATGATTTAGGATGACGATCAATTCTCAACTATAATTTCTAGATAGCCTCAGTGGAGACTATGTTCTCACAACTATTGTTGTCAATGATCATCTTGCATACTTTATCGGTGACGGTGCATGCAATATGAAAAATATTAGTTTTTAACCAATTTTCCTTTGAATCATCCTTGGGAGTTAGCAGAATCTTACAAATGACTAATATCTCTTAGCCATCATCATAAATCACTTTGTCAGACGCATCATACTCTAAGTCATCAATTGCTTCGGTATCATTTTCTATATCTTTCTTCATCAACATATTTTTGCCTTTGGGATTAGTAGGAGCAGATTTTCTACATTGGTTAGCCTTCTCCCTAGTAATTACAATGATAACATGTGACAAGACCATTAGGATTAACTTGGGAAGGCTGCTGCGGTATAAAACGTGAGCCTTAAGGGTGAATTGATTGATTGTTTTGGTCGCCCCTCACCATTAGTTTCTAGTAATGTTGTTTTTCAACAACTAGTGCACATTGGTAGGTTTCAGACACCGTTAAAAATGAATGAAGGCTGAGGGAATCTTGTAGGGGTTGACGTAATCCCCCTAAGTATCATGCGATTATCTGTTCCTCCGTCTCGAATATGTCATTTCAAGTGATCAGCTAGTGAAATCATTCGTATAATCGTCGACCGATCTTGCACCCTGTCTCAATAAGTGAATTTTCTGAAACATAGTTTGGGTGTAGCTAAAAAGTAAAAAGTGACCCTTCAACTTCTTCTTCATCTTCTCCCAGTCATCTATTTTTGACTTTCCCTGTCTGTCTCGTGAATGCCACATCTATTCCAACCATGCTGATGTTTGTCCCTTGAGTCTGATGGTAATCAACTTCAACTTCATTAGATCTAGAACCTGCTTATATTCAAAGATTTGCTCCACTTCGTTTAGCTAATTAACAAAACTCTATGCTTGTAACATACTAGAAAATATAGACAGTTTAACTCAAAAACTAAGGTCTTCATAAGGATCCTCCTAAACACAATGTTCCTGGCTTACAGTCTGATGATAGTAAGGATTCTCAAAGGTAGACTCAGATCCTCGATCTAAAATCTCCCAACCTTCAATATTTTGTGCTGCCACCATTTCTTCCATTTGCTGGGTTAACTCTATAACTTACCTCCATAAATCCTCAATCATCATTGTATCCTGAACAATGCACCTATGGTGCTTGACTTCCTCAATTGGAATCTGTTAGAATTTGAGGGATGTCCTATGACAATCGCCTTGCGATTTTTTTTATTTATTTGACAAGTATAGATTCACTATTTGAGTGTATATTATATATTTGATTGTCTTAAACTCATTTACTGAATGCCCGTAATATAATTCATAGCATGAGAGAATTTGTGATTAGATCGCAACTAGTGATTATCTCTACATGTGCAATTATGAATATATTAAAATTTTCCTAGTCGTTGAATAGATGTATTCATACACCATTAATTCTATAAGACTAGCACATATTATACTCCTTGGCTTAGCCAAGCGGCTGTTTTCTCACTGGCTGGACACATTAGTGTAGGTGATCGGTTACCTAGCCTATTCAACCCCCCTTCTAGCCGATCACCGATCACCTACAAGTGGTATTAGAGGAAGGATACCCTTCAACGGACTAACCACCAAGAAGAGCACTTCATCAAAATGACTGGCTCACACATTTAACCACCAAAATTTAAAGGAGATTTTTCTTGGTGGAAGAAGAGAATGGAGGTATTCTTCGAAATCGATTTTGATATTATACTAATCATAGAAAATAGTTTTGAGATGCCTAGGGATCAAAATAATGAGTTAATCGAGAAAATAAGATGGAGCAAGAAGCAAAGGGAAGAGTACGTACCAAACTCAAGAGCAATGCATCATCTCTTAAGTGTTCTTCCCCAACAAGAAGTAACTCGGATTGGGAACTACACAAGTGCCAAGGATTTGTGGGAAAAGCTCATTGATCCTGTCCGAACCAGGAGTCAACGGACGCTGGGCACGTGGCGCTCCCTGCTGAATCCTCAAGTGCTCCAGTGAACCTGCAACAGAGCCGAGCTGGGAGGGGTGTCCCGGCGACGGCCCTCCGACGCTCAAGTCAGGCGAGGAATGACAAAGAAAAGGTGGCCTCAAGATGAAGATTTTTCATACCTCCGGTGAAGGAATGGAGGCCTTATATAGACCCCTCGAAGAAGCCTGGGCGCGCCAGTCAAAGCAACCACCTGCCTTTGACCATGCCCAGGTATGGGTCTGTCAGAAGGACGTCCATGAGGCCATACTGCTACTGTATCAACCTTTCCATGATGTGACGGCAAGATCCTCCATCGTGCGATCTTGTGTACGGCCTAATCATCAGACATGCTTCTGCTGATGTCCCATATTCCGAGCCGAGCGCATAGGCCGCTCGGCCACCTTTGTACCCTCGCCCTTATCTGGGCCGAACGGACAACCCGCTCGGCCCTTCGGCTCCAGCCGAGCGGACTCCCGCTCGGCCCTTCGATCTTCCTACCTTGGCGTCGGAAACCCAAGCCCATGGCTGGGTTATCTTTAGCTCCGCTCGGACCTACTAAGCCGCTCGGCGCGGCCATTAACCACTTAGTCAGCCCTTCATCGTTCCTCAAGCTGAGACCCTTCAAGAAGTGGTGGGTCTCCCATTCTTACCGCCGGATCACTTGCCTTCCCTTCAAGTCTAGTCGAAGGAGGCAGTGAGTCCGACTGACTGGACTATACGTGCCCGAGCGGGCGGTCGTCGCCTTTCCGTGGCTCATAATATTCTTGGGGCCGTTCGGCCCTTCTGCCAAATTCAGCCGTTCGACTCTTCATTTCGGTTGTCTTGTCGCTTAATGTGGATATTTGCTTGTCTAGATCTTCTCGAAAATCACACAAATCCTCTCCATTAAGTCGAAGCATGCGTGGTATGGGCGCATTAATTGTGCCTGGCGACAGAGCGCCACGTGTCGACCATTGTGTGGCGGCGACGTCACTTACGATGGGACGCCCTCGTTTAAAATGGACGGCCCGATGGCGTCCTTGCCCTTCGTGACCTGGATCGGACGGCGGAGGCCGACAGGCCCCGGTTGTATAAAGTCTCAGTTCCCCTCCTCTGCCGCACGCTCGCTCGTGCTTCCTCCTTCTGCCTCCTCTGCCGCTGTAGCCTCCGGCGATCCAGTCCCACTTTCCGGCTGCTACCTTTTCCCCGGTGATCTTTTCCGCCCATTTCCTCCTCAATGAGTCTTCTTCCTTCACTTACTAAGTCTTCCCTGCTCATTTCGCCCTTTTCGTTTCCCTTCCTTCGATTTCTTGCTATTCTTTCGCCTCTCCGAGATGACAAGCTCCTCCGAACCCGCTGTTGGCGTTCAGGGCCCTTGGTACCTGACCATGGAGAGCCGATTTGATGAGGAGGGTGCTCGGCGCCTGGTTCGGACGTATGGGATTCCTGATGACCACGAAATAATTATAGCCGACCCGACCGGACGGCCACATGACCCGCCGATCGACACAATTTGTTTCTTTTTAGATCAATTCCAGGGCGGCCTCAGATTTCCTACCCATCCCTTTATTTTGGAGGTTTGTAACTATTTCCGCATCCCGCTCGGCCAACTTGTGCCGAATTCCTTTAGGCTGCTGAGCGGAGTGGTCGTCCTCTTTAAGTTGCACAGTATTCCTCTTGACCCTAAAATATTCCACTTCTTCTTCTACCCCAAACAATCCGAGCCGGGCACTTTTATTTTCCAAAGTAGAATAGGCTTTAAATTTTTCGATAATATGCCGACCTCCAACAAACACTGGAAGGAGTTTTTCTTTTACATCCGACTGCCCGAGCGGCCAGCATTCCGAACCAGATGGCAGACCGCTGTGCCGACTCAGCCGGAGCTTGGCAAGTTCAGAAGCAACCCAGCCTATCTTCATGCGGCGAACTGGTTGTCCGGTCAGCGATACAAGATCGACCAGTTGCTGCTCAAAGGGGTGTTGTATATTTTCGGATTGTCTCCCGTTCGGGCAAATCTCCCCTTCCGCATGAGTAAGGACCCTTTACTCCCTTGGTCTTTTTTTGTCTAATTGATTTTAATTTCTTTTGTTGCAGCTGAAGTCATGTGGCGCTCCAAGGCTACCGCTAACCTGAAATTGAAGTCCGTGGAGATTGAAGCGGCTACGAAAAAAGAGCTCGCCGAGCGGGGACTCATCCCCAGCCGCCCGGCGGATGCAGGAGAGGGGGGGCGCAGTCCGCCCCTGAAACAGAAACTGCCCCATCCGCTTCAACGGAGGTTGAGGCGGATCCTGTTTCCTCGGCCCCCGCCGAGCTGGGCGTTCCCCAGGTTGGAGATCCACCATTGGAGGTTCGGCGGAAACGTCGAAGAAACCTCAGCCTTCCGCCGACCCAAGAGGGGGAACCACAGGCGCCGATCAGCGTAACTTCGCCTGACCGCACGCCCCCGCAGATCGAGACCCCTGTGGCTTCGCCTATGGCACAGCCCTCCGGCTCTCCTCCCCGAACTCGCCGCCGCTTACGTCGGTTGGGCGAAACTTCCACCATAGGGGAGTCTTCGCATCAGGCGGCCGCGACTGAAGAAGCGCCGTCCGGCCACCCTACCATTAAGACTACCCTCCGATTCCCGTCAGAGGAATATTTACTGTCTGCCGATCGGTCATCGAGCCCCGTTCACGAAATAATCCTGACTGGTCCGCTCGCCAAGCTCTTCGATGACGCCAAGATTCAGGTGGCCCTTATGACTCCCAAGCAGCTCGGCGATAACAATATGCAGCAGGCCACTCAGGTAAACCCATCTTCATTCCCGTGTCATGCTGTTGTTTGATTCCTGATATTATTATTTCCCTTACAGCGCTGGGCTGAGCAAATTGCCACGAGCCATCGGCTAGCCGAGTTGGAGGATCTCCTAGAAAAACTCCAAGTGTCGGGAGGTCCCACGGCCGAGCGGGAGAAACAAGCTCTTGAGGCCGAACAGAAGAAGGCTGCCGATCTGGCTGCAGAGGTGGTCCGACTCGATGACTTGGTGAAGAAGCGGGACGGGGACGTGAAGCGCGCCAATGGTCGGAAGAGGCGGGCAATTGCTGATCTAGATAAAATGAAAGTCGAAGTCCGGGCCCTAGATCAGCAGTCTAAGAAGCTAGGGGCCGAGCTGGATGCCGAGCGGGAGATCCGTTCGGCCGAACGCACAAAAGCTGAGATGGACTTGAAGGCTGTCCGAGATACCTTAACCGCTTCCCGAGCGGCACTCAAAAAATATAAGGAGGGCGAGCCAAGTCGGCTAGCAGCAGCGCGCCAGGAATACCTCCGCTCGGAGCGCTTTGGCGAAAAGTTTGGTGGCAACGTCTCCTCAACCTTCCTCGAGGCGGTCAAGGTCACCACGGCGTACTTCAAGAAGGGGGGGCATCTTCCTGCTGACCTGAGCATTCCCCCTCCCGAACTGGCGGCCATGATTGACGACATCCCGGACACCTTCTTTAACTTTGAAGACCCCGAGTGAGGCGAGTTTTTTGAGTGCTTTCTGTGTTTCATCCGCTCGGCGGATGTAAAATTTTTGTACGTGCCGTTCGGCATAATTTTTCTTATAATGAAACGATGTCCCTTTGCTTGTCTTCCTACTCATTGTCCACAATATTCTTCTGTTTGCTTAACGTTGATGCTTAGCGTCAGCCATGTTCTTAAGCATTCTCCCTCACGCGTCCGATCGGCTTGGCTCATTGCATAAAGTCCGAGCGAGGAGGCCTACTCGCTCTGCACGTATCCTGCCTGCGTGAAGTCAACAAATGCCGAGCATCAAAGGACCAACCCCGAATCGGGCCTGAATGTTTTAATATTTGTAGTTTCCGCGGTTTCTTACTCTGATATTCGTTCTTCCGCTCGGTATATTTATAGCCGATCGGCGCGGCACTCGATTTTTAACGACGGTGCTCGTCGGCGCGGATGTTTATAGCCGATTGGCGCGGCTCTCGATTTTTAACGACGGTGCTCGTCGGCGCGGATGTTTATAGCCGATCGGCGCGGCTCTCGATTTTTAACGACGGTGCTCGTCGGCGCGGATGTTTATAGCCGATCGGCGCGGCTCTCGATTTTTAACGGCGGTGCTCGTCGGCGCGGATGTTTATAGCCGATCGGCGCGGCTCTCGATTTTTAACGACGGTGCTCGTCGGCGCGGATGTTTATAGCCGATCGGCGTGGCTCTCGATTTTTAAAGACGGTGCTCGTCGGCGCGGATGTTTATAGCCGATCGGCGCGGCTCTCGATTTTTAACGACGGTGTTCGTCGGCGCGGATGTTTATAGCCGATCGGCGCGGCTCTCGATTTTTAACGACGGTGCTCGTCGGCGCGGCTCTCGATTTTTAACGACGGTGCTCGTCGGTGCGGATGTTTATAGCCGATCGGCGCGGCTCTCGATTTTTAACGACGGTGCTCGTCGGCGTGGATGTTTATAGCCGATCGGCGCGGCTCTCGATTTTTAACGACGGTGCTCGTCGGCACGGATGTTTATAGCCGATCGGCGCGACTCTCGATTTTTAACGACGGTGCTCGTCGGCGCGGATGTTTATAGCCGATCGGCGCGGCTCTCGATTTTTAACGACGGTGCTCGTCGGCGCGGATGTTTATAGCCGATCGGCGCGGCTCTCGATTTTTAACGACGGTGCTCGTCGGCGCGGATGTTTATAGCCGATCGGCGCGGCTCTCGATTTTTAACGACGGTGCTCGTCGGCGCGGATGTTATAGCCGATCGGCGCGGCTCTCGATTTTTAACGACGGTGCTCGTCGGCGCGGATGTTGATAGCCGATCGGCGCGGCTCTCGATTTTTAACGACGGTGCTCGTCGGTTTTCCGCTCGGTTTTTATAGCCGGTCGGTGCGGCTCTACGGTTTAACGTCTGGGCTAGACGACTTTGGCTAATTTTGACGCTTCCGTTCGGCGAAGCTTTTTGCCCTCCTTTTTATCACTTTTGGTTCCTTTCACCCAGCTCGGATAACGTACTCTCGGCCGAATGGCTCAGGGTCTGCTTCGTCGAGCATTTGGGCTAGGATAATATACCTCCGTCAGAATGGTATGGGGCCTTCAATTTTAGAGCGCTTGGCCCGACCCATTTACCTCCGGCCGAGCGGCTCGGGGCCTTCGTTCTCCGAGCGCTTGGCTCGACCAATTTACCTCCGGCCGAACGGCGCGGGGCCTTCGTTCTTCGAGCGCTTAGCTCGGATAATTTATATGCCCTGGCCGAACGGCAAGGGGTCTTCACGCAATAAGCCGTTCGGCGGAGAATGCTCAATGTGTTCATCTTTTTGCTTCTCACCTTTCACCTAGCTCGGATAACGTACTCCTGGCCGATCGGCTCGGAGTCTACTTCGTCGAGCGCTTGGCTCGGATATTATACACCATGAAGATAGGCCGCTCGGCCGATAATGCCAATTGCGTTCTTTAACATTTTGCTTCCTACATTTCGAACATACAGCCAAACAGAAAATATACAGCATATATTATATTGGCGCACCTTTCACCCTGCCCTGGAAAGGCGGGAGATAATGTGCGCTTCCTGGTTGATCCAAGTCCCATTCCCTCTTTATCCGCTTGACGGCCTGTCTACCCATCTTCCTCCTATGTGGTCAATTCATCGCTTGACATCAAACTCCCGCTTTTGAGGTTCCAGAAGAGGGGTTTGCTATAAGTTGAATTCGGGAGACGAAGTATCTTCTTTTGAGGGAAATGGGGCTGTGGCAGTCGATGCTTCCGCTCAGCCCTTGGAGGCTGATGCCGCTTGCTGCTCAGCCGCTCGGCTTGCACATTCTCTTTCTGTTGCTTCATGAGCTTAGCTGCTCTTGCCTTGATTAGAGCGTCGGGCTTCTTTATGGAGAGCGTTCTCGTGTGTTGTCGTCCAGCCTCGTCCATTGTTCCCGTTCGGATGCAGGAGCGTTCCCACAGACGGCGCCAATTTGATCCTGTCCGAACCAGGAGTCAACGGACGCTGGGCACGTGGCGCTCCCTGCTGAATCCTCAAGTGCTCCGGTGAACCTGCAACAGAGCCGAGCCGGGAGGGGTGTCCCGGCGACGGCCCTCCGACGCTCAAGTCAGGTGAGGAATGACAAAGAAAAGGTGGCCTCAAGATGAAGATTTTTCATACCTCCGGTGAAGGAATGGAGGCCTTATATAGACCCCTCGAAGAAGCCTGGGCGCGCCAGTCAAAGCAACCACCTGCCTTTGACCATGCCCAGGTATGGGTCTGTCAGAAGGACGTCCATGAGGCCATACTGCTACTGTATCAACCTTTCCATGATGTGACGGCAAGATCCTCCATCGTGCGATCTTGTGTACGGCCTAATCATCAGACATGCTTCTGCTGATGTCCCATATTCCGAGCCGAGCGCATAGGCCGCTCGGCCACCTTTGTACCCTCGCCCTTATCTGGGCCGAACGGACAACCCGCTCGGCCCTTCGGCTCCAGCCGAGCGGACTCCCGCTCGGCCCTTCGATCTTCCTACCTTGGCGTCGGAAACCCAAGCCCATGGCTGGGTTATCTTTAGCTCCGCTCGGACCTACTAAGCCGCTCGGCGCGGCCATTAACCACTTAGTCAGCCCTTCATCGTTCCTCAAGCTGAGACCCTTCAGGAAGTGGTGGGTCCCCCATTCTTACCGCCGGATCACTCATAGAGCTTCATGAAGGCACATCGGACGCGAAGTTAGCAAGAAGAGACCTTCTTCGAACTCAACTCAACAACATCAAACTTGGAAAAGGAGAAAAGGTATCTTCACTTCATGATAAAATTAAAGAAATTTTAAGTGGACTAACAAGTGTAGGTGAGAAACTCTCCAACCGGGACATTATGATGAAAGCCATCAATGCTTTCCCAAGAACCTCGACATGGAGCTCAATTGTAGACTCGTTCTACATTTCAAAGGATCTAGAGAAATCTTCTCTAGATGAATTCTTCTAAACAATGGAGCTCCACGAAACTAGAGTTGAAGGGCTAGATAGAGAAGCCCATAGATCAAGAGGAGTAGCCCTTGTGGCAAACAAGGGAAATGGTAAGAAGAAGAAGTCTTCATCCCCATCATCCTCTGACTTTGAAGAATCAAGCACCTCAATGGATAGCAATCAAGAAGCGTGTATGGTAAGAAAAATGAGAAAAGCATTTAAGAATTTTAATTCTAACAAATCATATACTAGGAGAAGTTTAAGGGCAAGAGTAGAAGAAGGAAGGTAAAGTGCTACAATTGCCAAGGAGAATGACATATAAGAGATGAATGCCCCCTCTTGAAGAAGAAGGAAGAAACGAAGAAGGAAGAAGAGAAGAAGACAAAAGAAAAAGGGATGAAGGTCAAAAGTTTATTTGCAACATGGAATGATCCATCATCATTATCGAAGGAAGAAGAACACCTTGTCTCCAATTTTGCTCTAATGGGAATTGATGATGTTGCCTCTACTTCATCCGAAAGAGAAGAAGAAAGGAGTTCAAGTGAAGAAAAAGGGAGCTCAAGTGAAGGGGGAGGTCAAACATCGGATTCGGACGTCTCAGTAAGCGAGGTATACAATTTTCCTCCCCATGTTTTAATTAAAATTATTTCAAATACAAATAAAGATTTGTTTAAGGCTAAAAGGAAAAATAAATCATTAAGGCATGATATTTGTATGCTTAAAGAAAAATTAGAATCCATGTCCTCTAAGGATAATAATATGTATGCTTATTCTACTATTTCAAATACATCATGTTTTGAAGAAGAAAATAAGTTTCAACAAAAAAGATTTAGGGTTTAAGGAATCCAACAATAAAAAAATCCTATCATTGCTTAATTGCTAAGGGCCAATAAAAAATAAAGACCATAGATATGAAATGGATCCTCAAGGAGTATTTGGTCAATCTAATTAGAATGAACTTCTATTAGGTACCAAAATCAATCCTCAAGGGTTAAAGGATTTTGGGATAAGTCAACCATGGAAGTCATAATTTTTTTTTTTCTATATGGTTGACTTGAGACCTTATGGGGAAGAACTTAGCCTTGAATATAACCTCATGATAGGTTACCTTCATTTCATCTCACAATGACTTACTTTATCATTTTAAACATAGATGTGAGATGCTAGGATGATACTAATAATTCACTTATGCTTATGGTATTTTGATGAGTTATGAAATGTATCAATGTTTAGTGATCATAGGCCAATTATGGGGAAAGCAAATGTTTAATTAATGGACATCAATTGCATGTTTTCAAGGTTTTTGAGTTTTGGTCAAAACTTCAAAATACTTTGAATTTTTCATGAATACATATTTTTCCTAATTAGAGGACATTGCAAGAAATATGTTTTCAAAATCTAATGTTTTTTTTTAATTTTTTGAAATTTTTTATGCATTTCTGAAGATGACTTCAGAAGGCTGAAATTCGGAATGACTTTGTGCCAGTCGAGTGCAACAGTTATTAGTCGACTGGTAGCTGTTTTCCAACACTTTCAAAAGCTGGTCTTTGATAACTTAGGCCAAAATTTGATGTCATGGTTATGTAATTGTTTGGTACAATCTTTTTGATGGTGTCAAATGGAGAGAAATGGGAAAGTTTAAGTTAGAAACTTAATTCTCCATATTAGTGTGCAAAACTTGAAATTAAGTGTTAAAGCATATGTTAAGGGGGAGCTTGAGTTTTATGCTTCATGTTTATACTATGCTTGTAATTTTCAAGCTGTTATCTGTGCCTAACTTAAACATATTGCCACACATCAAAAAGGGGGGAGATTGTTGGTGTAATCGACCTAGATTTGATCGATATGATCATGACTTTGATGTGTGTGTCAAAATATTTAAGTTAGGCTTTCATATTAGTTTGATATGTGTTTGAGTCTTGCAGGACTTGGTGAAACACATGAGGAACTTAGTGAGGCCAAATTTGGAAAGCTCATCCAAGGGCTCGGATCCTTGAGTCGGCGAAGGATAGTGTGGAAGACATCCGAGGGACTGCCGGATGAGGAGCAATGGAGTGGAGCCCAAGGAAGCGAACTTCAAGGTAACGTAAAGGATGTCACAAAGAGGAGCCGCAGGCTCGGGTGCATATGAGGGACAAAGGCCGAGAAAGAGGGATTCAAAGGGAGACTCCGGAAAGGATGAGTGTGAGTGTGTAACCAGGACCAGTCGACTGATGGAAGTGGTATTCGACTAGTCCAGTCGACTGGGAGCGAACAAAAGCATTCTATTCGGTCAACCAACAATGACCAGTTGACTGGTACTTTTACCAATCGATTGATAAGTGACCGTTGGCAAAAACCCTGATTCTGCCAAGTAGCCATTGACCGTGTCCAATGGTTGCACCAGTCGGCTGATGGAAGTGTCAGTCGACTGGTCACCCCCAGTTGACTGATAAGTGATCGGTGACTGACTAGAAGGGGGGTTGAATAGGCTAGGTCACTCCCAACTCGATTACTTCTCTACAAGGTTAGTGCGCAAGCGGAAATACAAACTAAATCAATGAAAGTAATAAGTAAAGAACACAAAACCGCTAACATGTTCCATGTAATGTGGTTCATAGATTGTTTGCTCTTATTTCATAGCTTGTCCTTGAGGTGAACGATCCCTTAATCCTTCGGTGGATTAGTCCCTGGCAATCTTCGGCCAGAGCTTTCTCCTTCTCGGTGGAGCAAACCTCTCACAATGGTTAGTTCCTCTTTACAAGATAAAACTTAGGTTTAGAGAGGAAGAGAAGACTTGGAAGCTTGGAGGCAAAGAGTAGGAGTATACAATAAGATCAGTAACCCCCTTCAATCCCCAATAATCCTCAACATAATCTTACCGCCGTGTACTGCTATAATATCTGATATGATTATATCCGTAAAATAATATTATAATACATACATATTCTAAATAATAATTAAATTAGATCAATAATGCCTTATATGGTAGAACTAGTGAGATTTATGTTGGATCGAGAAGCGCTAAAGGAGGGGGGTGAATAACGCTCGTGACTATTTTCGTTCAATTTAAAACGTATCGAGAGTTTAAGCAGCGGAAATAATAAAAAGGAAGACAATCACAAACACACGACCCAAGAATTTACTTGGTTCGGAACCTAGGGCGACTCCTACTCCAAGGCCCACGCTCGTTGAGCGTTTCCTTTGGGAAACAACTATAATAGTGAAAAGTTTTACAGAAATACAATACAAGTAAAACAATACCAATCTTATATCGACAATAGAGGAATAGTATAATAGCAGCTTCTGGTTGTCAGGGCGTAGCTACAGCACTTCAGGGTCGTCTTTTGAGCAGCCAACAATCAAAAGAAAGCTTTTGGATTCGTTATCTTGCTGCTGCCTCGAGACCCCCTTTTATACACTATTGGAGGCGCCTCAAAACCCTTCCGAGGCGCCTCCAACACGCTGAGTCAGCCGTGAGGATCAGTGCTAAAAAGTTTGTCTCTTATCATGTTTGAGGCGCCTCCATGGCCACTCCAAGGCGCCTCTAAGCCCTGGTCAAGGCGCCTCCAAGCCCTGGTCCAAGGCGCCTCCAAGCCCTGGTCCAAGGCGTCTCCAAGCTCCGTCCGAGGCGCCTCCAGCTCCTCTTCGCAGCCAGCTCACACTCTGCACCCGAGGCGCCTCCAAGCTCTATGGAGGCGCCTCGGACACTGTTCATCCGAGGTGTGACTTGCTCCTTTGTTCTTGCAAAATGTGTTAGTCCCAAACACATACCCTGCAAAACAAAGTTAGCACATAATAGTCATAACTAAAATATTGATAGTCTCTGGACTGTCCGGGTCTGACTTCGGATTTCCGACCGGAAACCCTAGGTCGACCTGACGCCTACTGTTCCCTCTGCAGGGAACGCGCCCTCACCTACTCCTCTCAGGAGAGTTACCTGTTGCCAGTGCGATCCTCTAGATCGACTAGACTTTTGCTCAGTGCTCGATGCTTCCAGACTTTCTGCTGGACGCCCGCTCCCCGACCCGTCCAGTCTTCCACCTGGTTTGCGACACCAGGACTTTCCACCTAGGGTTACCACCCCTAGGACTTTTGCCTAAAACCCTCGACCTGCCAAGACTTTCCGCATAAGGTTACCACCTCCTATGACCTAGGGTTACCACCCCTTAGGGTTTTCCACATGCCTAACCGCAGCTAGGACTTTTGCCTAAGTACACTTAGGACTTTTCCTACAAAGCTCATTCAACATATTAGTAAACAAAACACCTTAACTTGAACCCTTTGACATAATCAAAACACCGGTTCGATCGTCGGATGCCTCCCGCACTAACAATTTACATGTAAAAGCAAGCATATCCTAAAATTTAATCATAATTACAATATGAATAATTAACATTAACAGTTTCTAGGTCTTCATCTCTAGACTCTATTATTACATCAAGCTTCTCACTACTAGAAATCTCTCCATCATTTATTTCCTTGTAAGTGATATTTATATCTATAAATAATTGAGTTGTGGATTGAATTTGTGAATCAACTGAATGTATCTTCACTTTCTCATTTTAAAATGCATCATGGTTTTGAATCATGATGGAGTTTGACATTTCTATGATTGAGGGAGGCTTCAACCATTCTGCATTCAATAAGTTGACTATCTTTATTCCAAAAGATCATATAGTTATTTATACAATAATCAATCTTTTCTACAAGTAAACCTAAACCCTTTACCAATTTCTTTGTACTATAGAAACTATCAGTCATTATGTTATCAGGAGAGAGCAACTCTGACATCAATTGAAAAATGTGATCGTAACATCATTATGAAAAATGATGTTCTGCCTAATGTTCAATATTCTTATAACAATTGATAGTTGGGAATGACCAGAAGAAATGTCTTTTCATACTTCTCTTTCACTAGTCTTTAACATGTCATGTACACTACAAGAAATATCTTCTGCACGATGCACGATTGCAAGCTATTGAAAGTCATAAGACATTAACAGCGCAAGCTGCAATGCATACTACGGTTAAGAGCATTGGTAGCGTATGACACACGCTGAGGTTAAGAGCATTTGTAGCGCTCACCACACGCTACGATTAAGAGCATTCATCATACGCAATGCATGTTGTGGTTAACAACATTCATAGTGCGCACCTCACGCCACAATTAACAACATTCACAGTGTGAGATGTCTGCTGCAATTAAAATATCATACAATTATCATTAATATTTAGTTAAAATATATAATCTAAATTTTAAATTTAGAAAGCATCATAATTCATCTCGTCACTAAATTAGACACCTTCGATATACTTGAACTTTAATATAAAACAATAAGAATACAAGCTTGAACTTAGAATTACTCATGAAAAGGCAATAAGAATATAACCATTCGATAATAATAATGAAAACAAGGTATTACTCATTAACTTAGTGATTGTACAGAATAGATTACAAATATCTCATTACACTAACCTATATAATTTAAAATCCTATTGAATATGTTTGGTTAGCCACAATAGGAAGCGCAGATTGACGTCATTTCACTAAATTCCAATTCTTGTAAATCCAACACTTCAGTTTGGTCCATAGGTGATCCATGGTCGATGTACCCACTAAAATTATTGACCTTGCCTAAATAGGAAGCATAGTTACCTATGGTCCGAAACCTCCAATTGAAATATTGTGCTCTGCTAGTTATCATGTCACTTGTTGACCTATCTAAACTTCTAGATCAATTATCAGGTCCTCCCGATGAAGAACTTCCTATTTAGGCAAGGTCAATAGGTAACTGTAGACCTTGCCTAAAGAAGTTACCTTGAGTTGCTTATCAAAAAGCCCACTCAAGGACCAAAACCTCCAATCGAACTAGATCAGAATCTCATGCATTTGCCAACCTTCTTATGTACTCCACATCAAGAGGTTTACAATGATTTAATTTAGATAAGAATCTCATGTAGCAGAATGTAGAAAACATGAATAGCTAGAAATTGAATAGGGAGTTGTCAAACTCATGTTATCTGAATATAATGTCTCCTCGGGGCGGTGCGATAGTTAAGACATGGGGTGTTATCACATGAGATCTTGGGGTCGAAACTCGGCATGACCGAACATAACCTCCCCCATGTCTTGACCATTTGCACTAATGGCTAGTAACCACCCGTGATTTACCTCCTTCGTGTTGGCCTAGGGATGAATTGACGGGGGCACTAAGGACGAGCGAATTACCGCATGTTATCTGAATATAACAAAGTTATCTCTTTGATTCAACATCTATAAAGGATCACCAGTGATTTAATTCCTTACCTCACATAAGAGCATGCCTCTTCCGCTAACCACCTACCTTTTTTGCATTCCGAATTCAAATAGGTGTACCATTTGCAAATGAAACAATAGTCCAGGAGAATTTCATTTGCCACGAGGTGCATTTAAAGAGAGGACTAGAATTGGATTGTATTTGTAATTGTAGGAATATACATAAAGGAGAAATTATTTTCTCTCTAGATATATCATGAGAAATTGTAGCTCTTCTACTTGATGTTTGTTCTAGCTTATCTCTATAATTTACCCTACTTATTAGCATAAGTAGAGGGATGAGTTTTAGTCTTCCCCTTCCAACAAAAACAAATAATATAGCTCTTGATTCTGTTTTTCATAAAGACTTAGAACTGCAATGATTACATAACTAGAAATCATTTTTATTGTAGTTGGATAATAATTAAAAATATGGTGAAATCCATATCAAAACATAAATACCTTCCTATGAAGACATACAAATAGAGTAGCATTAAGACCTTGAATGGCACCGGCCAGCAATGATTGATGATATATTCTGTAAACATTCTATTCATGCCAAAAATAATTCCAATAAACAAATGCTAGAAAAATATCTATCAAAGAACTTTGATATGCATGAGAATAATGTTAAGATGAAAAGTTACGATACATTGAGACATATATATACACATTACATTTTATAAACATTTTTAAAATAGCATTTGGAATGGTCTCTGGGATCAATTAAGGATTTAAAATTTTTTATCTTTCATGATGCCGAAGAATAGAGCTCTCAACAAACTTAAAACCAGGAAACAAGTAAGCGATCAAATACCAAAATTTAACAAAGGAAACTAATCCAAGTGTAGACATGAAAAAAATTGGAGTCAATGTACATGCAAGAAAATTTCTGCTACCTTTTGGAAAACAAATTGGATGATGGAGGATTGAAAGTACACGTCGACAACTTTGAACAGAAAGTTAATAACAAACACATGAGTAATCCATTGAATTAAAATTATAAACTTTAATCTTGACTCTAATAGTTGTTAACTAGGATTTTAAATGAGATTATTAGAATTGATCTTTTTACCCAGTTCTTGACATTTAATAAGCCATCAAATCTCCAAAATACATAACCAAAAAACAATTTGGTAGTGCATGCCTAAAATTCAGGTATGCTAATGCAAAATCTTAGGATGTACATCTGATTAGGTACACGAATGTCAAATCATCTCCCAGCAAATATTTTACAACCTTTTAAATCCAAGATGGCATACAAGATATGCAAGCCAAGTGATAACAGTTACTCTTGTTCAGGAATGGCCATCTAGGAGAGAGGGAAACATTTTGGCTACTGATATTCTTATCTGTTCATATTTGCCAACCATATTGGAGGATGAATCAAGGTACCTAAGTTGAAAACCCTGATAATGCCTGATGCATAAAGAAGTCACAACGCTAGATTTGGTAATTCTATGGTGTTCGTAGACAAGAAGAGGTTGTTGTTTCACTTTCAATTTATAGTGTATTAAAGGATTAAGAGCTTATGTACGTAAATCTTTTGTCAAAGATTAGTAATCTTTCTATATTTGACAAAGCTAAAAGTCCAAAATTTGGACTTACCTATGTTAATAAAAAAAATAGCAAATCGATGTGAAATTGAGAAAAAAATACCATATAAATAAAGGAACAATCATAGCTTGAAACCCGAGTCTGGATCGCCTGATCCATCACCCAACTGGAGTGGTGATGTGTGTAGATTATATACACTTTTATACATATTGCACATTTACATACTTTATTTGCGTTTGATCTGTAACACCCGAAAATTCTCAAACTTGCATTAGAATTATTCTATGATTTTTCTGGAATTTTTAGATATTTTTCCGGAATTTTCCGAGTAGCGGAAGTAGTAAAAATAATTAGAAAAATAAAAAGGCTTAAGCGGGAATCGAACCCGGGACCTCTCGGATCCGCTAAACCTTTAGTTAGCCTTAGTAACCGGTGAATCCAGCAGGGCCGTGCTGAAAGGAAAGGAGAATCAAATATATTTATATTTAAGTTGGGCATAGTTATCTGCTTAATATAAATAGGAAAAACTTAAGTGTGGGTTTGGTTTTAATTTGGTTCGGCAGCCCTCTCCTCACAAAACCTCACGCCAATTCTTTTCTCCAAACCCTCATCGACGCCAACCCCTCCTTCCTCTCCTTCTCTCGGCGCCAACACCCAAACAACCTAGGGTTCTCTCCCTAGGGTCCCAAGGTCACTTTCCGGCGACGATTTCAGCACGAGGACGTTCCCCTCCGCGAGTAGAGCACGTGGACGCGAGCGGATCGTCGAGAAGTCGTCTCCACCAGAATTCCTAGCGATTAGATTTGTAAGAAATCTAGCACACAAGGTAAGAAACCCCTCACCTACAGTATAAGTAGCTCTCGTTTGATTGCATGCTTATAATTTAGTTATATGTAGATTTTTATCGACATCTAGAGTGTATTTAATTCTCTTCGCAGATTTAGGGGTTAGTTGAGTACCTCTGGATGGGCCGGACGCGTTCTTCCTCTTCAGATAGAGGTTCTAGATGTCGTCGGGTGCCTAGAGGTGGTCTCCCTATTAGAGAGGAGAGTTGGAGCACACTAGGTGTTCGATAAAAAAATGTTTAGCGCAACATTAGACAGTTTTAACAGTATAGTTAAATGTATAGAAACATTTAAACAGCATATCAGTTTTATTCCAGCTTTATGGGACTAGATGTCCAATGGGTGGGCTCCCACAGTCGCCTCTAGGTTCAGACAACCTAGTTTTGGGTTCAGAAAACCTGGATTCAGCTAATTAGCATTTCAGTATTTTACTTTCAGCAGCGGCACTGTACTGGATTAGATATCAGCTGGGCTGGACTCCCATAGTCGTCCCTAGGTTTAGCTAACCTAGTAAACCCTACTAGATTCGGAACTTGCAATCCCGGGTTTAGTTAGGGATGCGCGCACAACAAGTACAGTTGCCAGGGCCCTACAGCAGCATGTTTAGTATTTTCATCTATTATTTATAATAGTTTTCCAAATCAGTTTTAAAACATAATGGAATTCAGTATTAGCTCAGTCTCAGCTTAGCTCACTTTTGTATCAACTCAGCTTATTTCAGTTGTTAAATACGATAGCTTCATATACAGTTATAGACATGTTATGATCAGTTTTATTTTATGTTCAGCTTATGTTATGCCATGCCTTGTATGATACCATGCCATGCCATGCTTGCATATTCAGTATGTTTTTCAAATAGCATGATTCAAAAGCATATTTGCATCATATGCATGATTTAGTGAGGTAGATGGTTTCTTACTAAGCTTTTTAGCTTACAGATACTATTTTCCTTATACTGCAGATACAGGTAAAAGGAAAATGGACTAGCAGTGGAGGCTGGAGGTCAGTGCAGATGAGGATGTGTGTGGCAGGAACTGGAATAAAGATCCTAGGGATCTAGTTTTATTTTACTACGCATTAGAACTTGTAGCAAGCCTAGTTATTAAAGTCTTGTTCTCTTTTCCCTTATGCTTCGCATTCTAGTATGGTTAATGGTATGAACTAGTGAACATGCATTATATTATGTCTTGAATGTTACCAATGTATGGTAGAATAGTTATTAGTATATGTTAGAGTGGTTGCAGGTGGTTTTGGCACGACAAGGTGTCGAGATCAGCATTTCTGATTTCGTATCAGAAAATCAGACGCTGGATCGGTCTGCCGACCGATCCAGTAGTGTGCCAGGCTTCTGGATCGGTCAGCCGACCGATCCAGACAAATACAGTATGCTACTGTATCCTCCTGGATCGGTCAGTCGACCGATCCAGCACGATACAGTAGCGTTCCAGGGGTTTCGGGTGCCTGGATTGGTCTGCCGACCGATCCAGCCACACATGGATCGGTCTGCCCGACCGATCCAGTTGGGAACCGAATGCCCCATAGCTTCGATCGATTTGCGGATCGATCGGCAGGACTGTAGTTGGTTGGGATGTTCAGTTTCCCCTCCTTAGCATATGTACACCAGCAAAGAAGGTCTTTAGACCTTTCTTAGCAGTTGTATCCGTCATTAGTAGACTAAAATTTTAATTAGCCCAGCTTTCCACACAGTATAGTTTAGCATAATTGTAGCGACCGGCCTTACAGCCAGTACCCAGAAGGTGGGTCGTTACAGAGTGGTATCAGAGCAGTGTTCCATACTTCCTACACACACATCAGCATTGAACCTGCAGCTTCCAAGTAAGAATACCTCTACTTAATTTATGCTCCTTGTTTTGTTATTACAGTTTATGTTTATATGGCTACTGCTTGTTAGTATGTGATAGTTTTTAAATATGATATCAGTAGTTATATAACTGTGATTACATTAGTTATGTTATGTTCTCTATGTCCTTAGAAATGGCACGAGGACGCCCAGCTAGAAGGGCACTAGCTCCGAGCCCAAAGGCGGGTAGTTCGGTGCCTCCTCCGGACCTTCTGACAATAGTGGCTCGATTCTGAGCTGAACAGCGAAATAGCCACCTTAAAGGCTAATCAGCAGAACACCCCCACAGTCACCCCGGAACCGAATCTCCAGCACCAGTACCAACACCAGCAGTTCCACAGCTGAGCCAAGAAAGGAAGCCTATCCGATCCAGTGGCGTGAGTCAGCCAGAGAACTTCTCGCACTAGTGAACCATGGGATGCACAAGCCTGGTTCAAAACACTGGAGAGCACGATGGAGCTTCGAAGGCCGTAACACGAGAAGGTGAAGTGTGCCTCCTTCGACAGGAGAGGCACGCATGTGGTGGGAAAGAATCAGAACGAAGCGCCCAGTAAACCAGATGTTATGGGCTGACTTCGAGAAGGAGTTCTTTGAGGAGTTCTTTCACATACGGGTCACAAACCGCCACTACGATGAGTTCACTGAGTTTCGTCAGGGCAACCTTTCAGTTGAGGAAGCCGTGAAGAAATTCAACAGGTTGGCTCGTCTATGCCCAGAGCTAGTCAGCACAGAGAAGGAACGAATCCGGTTGATGCTCAAGATGCTGAGGCCAGAGATAGCGGTGAACGTGGCTGGTGGCATACATAGGCCACAAACCACAGAGGAGTTAGTGAGCAGTGCCTTGACCACAGATCATTACCAGAACAGCATAAAGCAACAGAAGCAGGTCTCCTCAGAGTCCAAAGGCCAAGGAAACCCCCACACTCAAAAATAGCAAGGCCACAGCTCTAACTGGAAAGGGAACTCCAACAGCAAGCGCAAATCAGGGAGTGACCCAAAAGGAGTACCATCTAGCAAGCGACCCAGTTATCCAAAGTGTGCTACTTGTGGGAAATTCCACCCAGGGGTTTGTCGCAAGGGCACACGAGGATGCTTTGAATGTGGACAAGAAGGGCACATGGCCAAGCAGTGCCCGAACAAGACCAGTCTTCTTCATCCACAGCAGATTCAGTATGCAGGCCAGCCAGCTCAGTTATATCAGATGCAGGCCGCTCTAGAAGGTCCACTTATCAGCCAGGGCAGATTAGAAGCCCCTCCAGCTACGGCGAATGCGAGGATCTACTCACTCACCAGAGAGGACGTAGCCAATGCCTCGATAGTTGTCACAGGTCAGATTAGCATTTTTCAGTATAGTGCTACTGTTCTATTTGATACTGGGGCAACCCATTCATATATAGCCAGGGTGTTCTCCGAAAAATTAGAAACACCCTCAGAGGTACTCAGTGGTCAGTTTTTGACGGCACTACCTTCAGGAGAGATCATGACATCCACGCACTGGCTCAGAGCAGTGCCAGTCATTATAGCAGACAGGGAACTCTTTTGTGATCTGATCCTGCTGGAAATGACTGACTACGACGTCATCCTTGGAATGGACTTCCTGATCAGATACGGTGCTTCCATAGAGTGTCGTAAACAGAAAGTCGTATTCCAACCCGAAGCAGAAACACAGTTCGAGTACATCGGAGAACCAAAGAGAAAAGCCAGAAAATTTCTCTCAGCTATGAAGGCACAGAAGTTGATGGATTCGGGTTGTACGGGGTACCTAGCACATGTAGTCAATACCAGCCAGGACAAGGACCAACAGCTAGCAGGGGTCCGAGTTGTATGTGACTACCCAGCAGTCTTCCCTGAGGAGTTACCAGGCCTAGCACCAGTCAGGGAGATTGAATTTGAGATAGAGCTCTTCCCCGGCACCAATCCTATTTCCAAAGCGCCATATCGCATGGCTCCAGCAGAACTGAAGGAACTTCAGGAGCAACTACAGGAGCTGCTTGACAAGGGCTTCATACGCCCTAGTCACTCACCATGGGGAGCGCCTGTACTGTTCGTGAAGAAGAAGGATGGAAGCATGCGGCTATGCATAGACTACAGAGCACTGAATCAGGTCACGATCAAGAACAGGTATCCTCTTCCCAGAATAGATGACCTGTTCGACCAGTTAAAGGGAGCAGCAGTGTTCTCTAAGATTGACCTCAGATCAGGATATCACCAAGTCAGAGTCAAGGAGGGTGATATACCGAAGACAGCATTTAGGACCAGATACGGACATTACGAGTTCGTAGTCATGCCCTTTGGCGTGACCAATGCTCCAGCTACATTCATGGATCTCATGAACAGAGTATTCAGGGAGTATTTAGATAAGTTTGTTATTGTGTTTATCGATGACATTCTTATCTACTCAGGAACTCAGGAAGAACATACAGAGCACCTGAAGACAGTACTACAGACACTTCAGCAGAATCAGCTATATGCCAAGTTCACGAAATGCGAATTCTGGCTTGATCAGGTGTCTTTCCTAGGTCACATCATCTCAAAGGATGGTGTCATGGTAGACCCCATGGAAAGCCCGAAAAATTCCCGAATTTATTTTAGAATTATTCTATGATTTTTGTGGAATTTTTAGATATTTTTTCGGAATTTCCGAGTAGCGGAAGTGGCAAAAATAATTGGAACCGTAAAATAGCTTAGGCGGGAATCGAACCCGAGACCTATGGTTTACGGATAAGTTTAGTAACCGGTGAACCTAGCAGGGCCGTGCTGAAAGAAAGGAGAACCAAATATATTTATATTAGAGTTGGGTTCATTAAACCACTTAATATAAATAATAAACTTAAGATGGAGTTGGGTTATTTTATTTTGGTTCGGCAAATACCTCTTCACCGAGACCATTCACGCCGCCCCCTCCTTTTCTTCCTCCTTCTCTCGGCGCCACATCAAGGAAAGGCTAGGGCTTTCTTCCTAGGGTCCCAAGGTTATCATCCGGCAACGATTTCAACACAAGGAAGTTCCCTCCGCGAGTAGAGCACTTGGACGCGAGCGAATCGTCGAGAAATTTGTCTTCACCGGAATTTCTAGCGAAAGGAATCGTAAGAAAACCTTGCGATTGAGGTAAGAAACCCCTCACCTGCAGTATAATTGCTTTCGCTTGTTAGTTTCGGCGTTAGTTCAGTAGTTTTACAGTTTTCAGTTATAAGGTGTGCTCTCAGTGCACACCAAGCATTCGGTAGAATGCCCAGTTCAGAAGGATGCACCAGTAGGCATCCTATCAGCATGTAAAAATGTAATAGAAACATTTTATTCAGTTTATTATCAGTTATTACAGCTATATGGATCAGATATCCATTGGGTGGGCTCCCACAGTAGCCTCTAGGTTCAGATAACCTAGAACAGCGAAGTAAAATAAAACAGTATTCAGTATTTTACTTTTATTCAGTTGGCAATGTACTTGGATCAGATATCCATGGGCTGGACTCCCACAGTCGTCCCTAGGTTCAGATAACCTAGTAACCCTGCTGGATTCGGAACTTGCAATCCCGGGTCTCGTAGGGATGCGCGCACAGTAAGTACAATTGCCAGGGCCCCAACAGCATGTTTAGTATTTTCATCTATTATATGTATAGTTTTCAAATTTGAAACCAGTGATGAGAACACTAATTTAGCTTTCAGTTCAGTTCAGGTTCAGTTTACATGATTTGAGTTCATGTACAGATTAGATATATGCATGACTAGTTCAGTTTCATGCTCAGTTTATAAGTATGCCATGTTCAGTTTAAAGCATGTTTAATTTATATGCTATGCCATGTTTCAGTTCCAGTTTATGCTTTTATATGCCATGCCATGTTGCCATACTCAGTTCAGTTTTCAAACAGCATGTTTTAAAAACATAATCGCATCGTTGCATATTTTTGTGAGGTAGATGGTTTCTTACTAAGCTTCTTAGCTTACAGATGCTACTTTTCTTATACTGCAGATACCGGTAAAAGAAAAGTGGATTAGCGGAGGCTGGAGGGCGATGCTACGATGATGTGTGTGTGCAAGGGGTTTGGAATAAAGATCCTTGGGATCTATACGCTTTTATTTCAGTTTTAGTACTTAACATGCCTAGTTTTATGACTTAGTCTTGTTACTAGGTGTTACAGCTTAGTAAACTATGTCTTGTTTAGTTTATTATGTTTAGAATGTTAGTATTTACATGCTAGAGTGTTTTTCATGTATCTAGAACTTTTGTATGCGATTTTTGGCACGAATCAGTGCTGGAAATCAGAAATTCTGATTTCGTATCAGACTATCAGAACCTGGATCGGTCAGCAGACCGATCCAGTGCTTTTCCTTCTCCTGGATCGGTCAGCCGACCGATCCAGATGGATACAGTAGCTTACTGTATCTCCCAGGATCGGTCAGCCGATCGATCCCTCCGCGAACAGAGAGTTCAGGATGAATTCAGCAGTCACTGATCGGTCGGCCGACCTATCAGTGAGCCACTGATCGGTCTCACCGACCGATCCAGCCAGTGTTCGCGTGGGTGCCAGTGGATCGTTCCACGGACCGATCCAAAGCTCCAGTTTCACCTCCTCAGTATAGCTATGAATATCTAGAAGGTAGTTGGATATGAAATCTCACTCTCACAGAGTTAACAGAGGCAACTACAATAGTTTAGTAAAATTTTATTTTACCCAGTTTCCGCACAGTACAGCACAGTAGTTTCAGTAGTTAATGTAGCGATCCGGCTCACAGCTTAGTACCCAGGAGTTGGGTCGTTACAGAGTGGTATCAGAGCAGTGTTCCATACTTCCTACACACACATCAGCATTGTGCCTACAGCTTCCAAGTAAGAACATCTCTCACTCAATTTTGTTTTCAGATTTCATATCAGTTATATGTGCTTTCATGTTTGCTCTCATGTTGGCAGTTAATTAATTCATGTTTACAGTGATAGTATTTAACATGTTACCAGTAGTTAACTATAACATGATAGCCTTGTTATATATATGTGTTCTCTGCTATTTAGAAAATGGTACGAGGACGTCCAGCTAAGAAAGCATCAGCGACTGAGCCCCAGCATGAGGCAGGCAGTTCAGTGCCTCCCCCAGACCTTACAGCACTAGTGGCCCAGCTATAGTAGCAGTTAGCTGATCAGCAATAGGAGATAGCCTCCTTAAAGGCTAACCAGCAGACTACTCCCCCAGTCACTCCAGTACCGAACCTCACGACTCCAGTAATCACAGAGGTAGTACCAGCTCAGCCTGCAGTACCAGTCCCAGTGGCCCCAGTAGCAGGGGCTAAGAGAGAAGCTTACCTTATCCAGTGGCAGAGAATTAAGCCCGAGAACTTCTTAGGCACCAGCGAACCATGGGATGCTCAGGCATGGTTTAAAATACTGGAAAGCACGATGGAGCTTCTAGACTGGCTAGAGCACGAAAAGGTGAAGTGTGCCTCCTTCTGTTTAACAGGAGATGCACGCATGTGGTGGGAGCGGATTAAACCGAAGTGGCCAGTAAACCAGATGACATGGGCCAACTTCGAGAAAGAATTCTTCGAGGAATTCTTTCACATGCAAGTCACGAACCGACACTATGACGAGTTTACAGAATTTCGTCAGGGCAACCTATCAGTTCAGGAGGCCGTGAAGAAATTCAACAGGTTGGCCCGTCTGTGTCCAGAACTAGTCATCTCAGAGAAGGAACGAGTACGCTTGATGCTGAAGATGCTCAGACCAGAGATCGCAATGAATGTGGCTGGTGGCGTTCATAGGCCACAAACCACAGAGGAGCTAGTGAGTAGTGCTCTGATCACCGAGCACTATCAGCACAGCATCACCCAGCAGAAGCAGGTTTCCACAGAGCCCAAGGGACAAGCTGGCTCAGGTACTCAGCAGAAACAACAGGGACATAGCTCCAACTGGAAGGGGAAACGTAAGGCAAGCAGTGACCTAAAAGGAGGACCAGCTGGAAAACATTCCAGACATCCCAAGTGTGCTACTTGTGGGAAACATCATCCAGGAGTTTGCCGCAAGGGTACGCGAGGTTGTTTTGAATGTGGACAGGAAGGGCACATGGCTAAATAGTGCCCGAACAAGAACATCCTTCCTCAGCCTCAGCCGATACAATATGGAGCTCAGCCAGCGCAGCTACATCAGATGTATGCTGCCTTAGATGGTCCACAGATCAGTCAGGGCAGATTAGAAGCCCCCACAACTATCTCGAATGCCAGGATTTTCTCACTGACCAGAGAGGACGTAGCAAATGCCTCGACAGTTGTCACAGGTCAGATCAGTATTTTACAGCATAATGCAACTGTCTTATTCGATACTGGGGCAACCCACTCTTATGTATCCAGGGCATTTGCCGAAAATAGCAACACCTCCAGATAGTTAGTGGTCAGTTCGACAACACTACCCTCGGAGACATTATGGCATCTACGCATTGGCTCAGAGCAGTATCAGTCATTAGGAACTTTTGGTGATCTGATAGTGCTAGAAATGACTGACTACGATGTCATCTTTGGAATGGATTTTCTGATCAGATACGGCGCGTCTATAGAGTGCCATAAACAGAAGGTCATATTCCAACCTGAAGCAGGAGTACAGTTTGAGTTCATAGGAAAACCAAAGAGAACAGCCAGGAAGTTTCTCTCAACATTGAAAGCCCAGCAGCTATTGGATTCAGGATGCATGAGATTTTTAGCAAATGTAGTCAACACCAGCCAGGACAAGAACCAACAACTATCAGAGGTTCGAGTCGTTTGTGACTACCCAGCAGTCTTCCCGGAAGAGCTACCAGGCTTAGCACCAGACAGGGAGATTGAATTTGAGATAGAGCTCATTCCCGGCACAAATCCAATTTCCAAGGCACCGTACCGCATGGCTCCAGCTGAACTGAAGGAACTTCAGGAGCAATTACGGGAGCTTCTAGACAAGGGTTTCATACGCCCTAGTCACTCACCATGGGGAGCACCTGTGTTGTTCGTGAAGAAGAAGGATGGAAGCATGCGCCTATGCATAGACTACCGTGCCTTGAACCAGGTCACAATTAAAAACAGTACCCTCTCCCGGGATAGATGACCGTTTGATCAGCTAAAGGAGCCACAGTGTTCTCAAAATTGACCTCAGATCAGGATATCACCAGGTTAGAGTCAAGAAAGGTGATATACCTAAAACAGCTTTCAGGACCAGATACGGACATTATGAGTTCGTAGTCATGCCTTTGGCGTGACAAATGCTCCAACTACTTTCATGGACCTCATGAACAGAGTATTCAGAGAATACTTAGGCAAGTTTGTCATCGTGTTCATCGATGACATTCTTATCTATTCAGCAACTCAGGAGGACCATGCAGAGCATCTGAGAAAGTTTTGCAGATCCTTCAGCAGAACCAGCCACCAAATTCACGAAATGTGAATTTTGGCTAGACCAGTAGCCTTTCTAGGTCACATCATCTCCAAGGATGGTGTTATGGTAGATCCCAACAAGATAGAAGCGTAGTAACTGGAAGAGACCCAAGAACGCCATGGAAATCGAAGCTTCGGGATTAGCAGTGCTACTACATGAAATTGAGAGGACTTCTCCAGATAGCCTCCCCACCGATGCTCTCACCAGAAGAACAAGAAATTTCAAGGATGAGGATCATGAGAACAAATAACTAAAACGGAGATTGACCAGTGCTCCTATTTTAGCTATACCAGAAAACATAGACAGCTTCGACATCTACAGTGACGCCTCTAAATTGGGATTAGGAGCAGTACTGATGCAGCAGGGCAAGGTGATCGCCTATGCCTCCAGACAACTCAAGGATTATGAGAGGAACTATCATACTCACGACCTTGAGCTCGCAGCAGTGGTGTTCGCTCTCAAGATTTGGAGACATTATTTGTACGGAGCTCAGTGCAGAGTGTATACAGATCATCAAAGTCTGAAGTATTTCTTTACTCAGAAGGATCTGAATATGCGACAGCGCAGATGGTTAGAGCTGGTCAAGGATTATGACATAGATATCCTCTACCATCCAGGGAAAGCTAATAAGGTAGCAGACGCACTCAGCAGGAAGTCCAGTGCTACCTTATTATCTTTAGCAGCTATGTCACCACCCCTAAGGAAGGAGATTACAACTTTTAGTCTCGAGCTTATAGTTGGGCAGCTTTCCGCTATGTCCTTAGCATCTACCTTGCTTGATGATATCCAGACAGCTCAGGAGCAGGATCCTGAAATCCAGAAAATCAAGCAAGGGTTAGCAGAGGCAGAAAGTGGAGAGTTCAGAGTGTCCGCCAGTGGGGTAGTGTACTGTGGTGACAGACTTTGTGTTCCAGATCAAGAGGAACTACGAAAATAGATTCTAGACGAGGCTCACAGGACTCCCTATGCGATGCATCCTGGTTCCACCAAAATGTATCAGGATCTAAAGAAACGATTTTGGTGGCCTGGGATAAAGCGAGATATCGCCAGATACGTCAGCATCTGTCTAACCTGTCAGAGGGTTAAGGCAGAACATCAGCGACCAGGAGGAGTTCTGCAGCCGATCCAGATTCCAGAATGGAAGTGGGAGGATATCTCTATGGACTTCATAGTGGGATTACCCAGAACCACGAATGGTTTTGATGCCATCTGGGTAATAGTCGACAGGTTGACTAAATCAACCCACTTCTTAGCTATCAGAATATCCTATTCCATGGAGCAGCTAGCTCAATTGTATCTCAAGGAGATTGTCAGGCTGCATGGAGTCCCACGAACCATTATATCAGACAGAGACAGCAGATTTACATCACACTTCTGGAAGTGTGTACAGACAGCTATGGGCACCCAGTTAAAATTCAGCACAGCCTTCCATCCTCAGACAGATGGTCAGACGGAGCGAGTAAATCAGGTACTCGAAGATATGCTCCGGGCTTGTGCCCTAGATTTCAAGGGAAGTTGGTGCAAATATCTGAGTCTAGCAGAATTTGCATACAACAACAGTTATCAGGCCACTATCGGCATGACACCTTATGAGGCACTCTATGGGCGGAGGTGCAGATCACCAATCTGCTGGTATGAGAGTGGTGAACAGAAGGCAGATACCACAGCAGCCATACAGCAGATTCGCCAGAGGATAGAGACAGCACAGAGCCGTCAGAAGAGCTATGCTGATACACGACGCAGACCCCTAGAGTTTTCAGTTGGGGATACAGTTTTCCTCAGGGTAGCTCCCATGAAGGGAGTCATGCGTTTTGGGAAGAAGGGCAAGCTAGCTCCCAGATATGTGGGACCATACCTTATCACGAAGAGAGTGGGCAAGGTAGCATATGAGCTAGAGCTACCTCAGGAGATGTCAGCTGTCCACAACGTATTTCATGTCTCCATGCTGAAGAAGCATATTCCAGACGCCACCCAGGTGATTGAGCCCCAGTTGGTACAGGTCCGTGATGATCTCAGCTATGACAGTCGGCCTATTCAGATAATAGACCGAGCAGTAAAGAAATTACGGAACAAGGAAGTGCCATTAGTCAAAGTCAGTTGGCAAAATCACACAGCAGCAGAGGCGACTTGGGAGACAGAGGCCAGCATGAGACAGAAGTACCCAGAATTGTTTTAAGTTCGGGGATGAACTTTTTATAAGGTATGGGGGATTGTAAAGCCCGAAAAATTCCCGAATTTATTTTATAATTATTCTATGATTTTTGTGGAATTTTTAGATATTTTTCCGGAATTTCCGAGTAGCGGAAGTGGAAAAAATAATTGGAACCGTAAAATAGCTTAGGCGGGAATCGAACCCGAGACCTATGGTTTACGGATAAGTTTAGTAACCGGTGAACCCAGCAGGGCCGTGCTGAAAGAAAGGAGAACCAAATATATTTATATTAGAGTTGGGTTCATTAAACCACTTAATATAAATAATAAACTTAAGATGGAGTTGGGTTATTTTATTTTGGTTCGGCAAATCCCTCTTCACCGAGACCATTCACGCCGCCCCCTCCTTTTCTTCCTCCTTCTCTCGGCGCCACATCAAGGAAAGGCTAGGGCTTTCTTCCTAGGGTCCCAAGGTTGCCATCCGGCAACGATTTCAACACAAGGAAGTTCTTCTCCGCGAGAGGAACGCGAGGACGTAAGCGGTTCGTCGAACGGAGCAGTTTTCCAGAAAACCTAGCGGATAGAAACGTAAGAAAACCTTGCGATTGAGGTAAGAAACCCCTCACCTGCAGTATAATTGCTCTCGCTTGTTAGTTTTGGCGTTAGTTTAGTAGTTTTACAGTTGCTCTCAGTGCACACCAAGCATTCGGTAGAATGCCCAGTTCAGAAGGATGCACCAGTAGGCATCCTATCAGCATGTAAAAATGTAATAGAAACATTTTATTCAGTTTATTATCAGTTATTACAGCTATATGGATCAGATATCCATTGGGTGGGCTCCCACAGTAGCCTCTAGGTTCAGATAACCTAGAACAGCGAAGTAAAATAAAACAGTATTCAGTATTTTACTTTTATTCAGTTGGCAATGTACTTGGATCAGATATCCATGGGCTGGACTCCCACAGTCGTCCCTAGGTTCAGATAACCTAGTAACCCTGCTGGATTCGGAACTTGCAATCCAGGGTCTTGTAGGGATGCGCGCACAGTAAGTACAATTGCCAGGGCCCCAACAGCATGTTTAGTATTTTCATCTATTATATGTATAGTTTTCAAATTTGAAACCAGTGATGAGAACACTAATTTAGCTTTCAGTTCAGTTCAGGTTCATTTTACATGATTTGAGTTCATGTACAGATTAGATATATGCATGACTAGTTCAGTTTCATGCTCAGTTTATAAGTATGCCATGTTCAGTTTAAAGCATGTTTAATTTATATGCTATGCCATGTTTCAGTTCCAGTTTATGCTTTTATATGCCATGCCATGTTGCCATGCTCAGTTCAGTTTTCAAACAGCATGTTTTAAAAACTTAATCGCATCGTTGCATGTTTTTGTGAGGTAGATGGTTTCTTACTAAGCTTCTTAGCTTACAGATGCTACTTTTCTTATACTGCAGATACCGGTAAAAGAAAAGTGGATTAGCGGAGGTTGGAGGGCGATGCTACGATGATGTGTGTGTGCAAGGGGTTTGGAATAAAGATCCTTGGGATCTATACGCTTTTATTTCAGTTTTAGTACTTAACATGCCTAGTTTTATGACTTAGTCTTGTTACTAGGTGTTACAGCTTAGTAAACTATGTCTTGTTTAGTTTATCATGTTTAGAATGTTAGTATTTACATGCTAGAGTGTTTTTCATGTATCTAGAACTTTTGTATGCGATTTTTGGCACGAATCAGTGTTGGAAATTAGAGATTCTGATTTCGTATCAGACTATCAGAACCTGGATCGGTCAGCAGACCGATCCAGTGCTTTTCCTTCTCCTGGATCGGTCAACCGACCGATCCAGATGGATACAGTAGCTTACTGTGTCTCCCAAGATCGGTCAGCCGATCGATCCCTCCGTGAACAGAGAGTTCGGGACGAATTCAGCAGTCACTGATCGGTCGGCCGACCGATCAGTGAGCCACTGATCGGTCTCACCGACCGATCAGTGAGCCACTGATCGGTCTCATCGACCGATCAGTGAGCAGCTGGATCGGTCGGCAGACCGATCCAGCCAGTGTTCGCGTGGGTGCCAGTGGATCGTTCCACGGACCGATCCAAAGCTCCAGTTTCACCTCCTCAGTATAGCTATGAATATCTAGAAGGTAGTTGGATATGAAATCTCACTCTCACAGAGTTAACAGAGGCAACTACAATAGTTTAGTAAAATTTTATTTTACCCAGTTTCCGCACAGTACAGCACAGTAGTTTCAGTAGTTAATGTAGCGATCCGGCTCACAGCTTAGTACCCAGGAGTTGGGTTGTTACACCCCAGCAAAATAGAAGCAGTAAGTAACTGGAAAAGATCGAGGAACGCCAGTTAAATCAGAAGCTTTCTGGGATTAGCAGGTTATTACAGAAAGTTTGTAGAGGACTTCTCCAGGATAGCCTCCCTACTGACAGCTCTTACCAGAAAGAACAGAAAATTTCAGTGGACAGAGGACTGTGAGAACAGCTTCAGCGAGCTAAAAGGAAGATTGACCAGTGCTCCCATTTTGGCTCTACCAGACAACACCAGCAGCTTTGACATCAATAGTGATGCCTCTAAGTTGGGCCTAGGAGCAGTACTGATGCAAAACGGCAAGGTGATCGCCTATGCCTCCAGACAACTCAAGGATTATGAGAAGAATTACCCTACTCATGACCTTGAGCTTGCAGCAGTAGTGTTCGCTCTCAAAATTTGGAGACATTACTTATATGGAGCTCAGTGCAGAGTGTATACAGATCATCAGAGTCTGAAGTACTTCTTCACTCAGAAGGATCTGAACATGCGACAGCGCAGATGGCTTGAGCTGGTCAAAGACTACGATATAGATATCCTCTACCATCCAGGGAAAGCCAATAAGGTAGCCGACGCACTCAGCAGAAAATCCAGTGCTACCTTATTATCTCTTACAGCCATATCACCGCCTCTACAGAAGGAGATCATAGATTTCGGTCTCGAACTCATCGTTGGACAGCTCTCTACTATGACCTTAGAGTCTACCTTGCTTGGTGATATTCAGTCAGCTCAGGAGCAGGACCCTGAAATTCAGAAAATCAAGCAAGGGCTAGCAGAATCAGAAAGTAGAGAATTCAGAGTGTCCGATAGCGGGTGTTGTATTTTGGTGACAGACTGTGTCCCGCATCGGGAGGAGCTACGGAGACAGATTTTAGAGGAGGCTCACAAGACCCCTACGCGATGCATCCACCAAAATGTACCAAGACCGAAGAACCATTTTGGTGGCCCGGGATGAGGGACATCGCCAGATATGTTAGCATCCGCCTCACCGCCACGGGTCAAGGCAACATCACGACCAGCAGGAGTTCTGCAATATACAGATTCCGAATGGAAGTGGAGGATATCTCTATGGATTTCATAGTGGATCCCTGAACCACGAGTGGTTTTGACACCATCCGGGTAATAGTCGACAGGTTGACTAAATCAGCCCACTTCTTAGCTATCAAGATATCCTATTCCATGGAGAAGCTAGCTCAGTTATATCTCCGGAGATTGTCGACTTCATGGAGTCCCACGAACCATCATTTCAGACAAAGACACATCACACTTCCGGGAGTGTGTACAATCAGCTGGGCACTAAGTTAAAGTTCAAGACAAGATTCCATCCTCGCATGATGGTCGACGGAGCGAGTAAATCGTGTACTCAAGATATGCTCCGAGCGTGCCCTAGACTTCAAGGAAGTTGGTGCAAATATCCGAGTTTAGCAGAATTTGCATACAACAACCTATCGTGCCACTATCGGTATGACACCTTACGAGGCTCTCTATGGGCGGAGGTAGATCTCCAACTCACGGTATGAGTGGTGAATGAAGAACTAGAGCTTCAGATGATCTAGTAGCGTATACCACAGCAGCCTATATAGCAGATCCGCCAGAGGATAAAGACACCGAGCCTCCAAGAGCTATGCCGATACACCACAGACCCTTAGAGTTTTCTGGGGATTCAGTGTTCCTCAGAGTAGCTCCCATGAAGGGAGTAATGCGTTTTGGGAAGAAGGGCAAGCTAAGTCCCAGATATGTGGGACCATACCTTATTAGCAGAAGAGTGGGCAAGGTAGCATATGAGTTAGAGCTACCCCAGGAAATGTCAGCTGTCCACAAGGTATTTCATGTCTCTATGCTGAAGAAGCATACCCCAGATGCCACCCAGGTGATTGAGCCCCAGTTGGTACAGATCCGCGAAGACCTCAGCTATGATAGTCGGCCTATTCAGATAATAGACCGAGCAGTTAAGAAATTGCGGAACAAGGAAGTACCATTAGTCAAAGTTATTTGGCACAGTCACATAGCAGAAGAGGCAACTTGGGAGACAGAAGCCAGCGTGAGACAGAAGTACCCAGAATTGTTCTAAGTTCGAGGATGAACTTTTTATAAGGTATGGGGGATTGTAACACCCGAAAATTCTCAAACTTGCATTAGAATTATTCTATGATTTTTCTGGAATTTTTAGATATTTTTCCAGAATTTTCTGAGTAGCGGAAGTAGTAAAAATAATTAGAAGAATAAAAAGGCTTAAGCGGGAATCGAACCCGGGACCTCTCGGGTCCGCTAAACCTTTAGTTAGCCTTAGTAACCAGTGAACCCAGTAGGGCCGTGCTGAAAGGAAAGGAGAATCAAATATATTTATATTTAAGTTGGGCATAGTTATCCGCTTAATATAAATAGGAAAAACTTAAGTGTGGGTTTGGTTTTAATTTGGTTCGGCAGCCCTCTCCTCACAAAACCTCACGCCAATTTTTTTCTCCAAACCCTCACCGACGCCAACCCCTCCTTCCTCTCCTTCTCTCGGTGCCAACACCCAAACAACCTAGGGTTCTCTCCCTAGGGTCCCAAGGTCACTTTCCGGCGACGATTTCAGCACGAGGACGTTCCCCTCCGCGAGTAGAGCACGTGGACGCGAGCGGATCGTCGAGAAGTCGTCTCCACCGGAATTCCTAGCGATTAGTTTGTAAGAAATCTAGCACACAAGGTAAGAAACCCCTCACCTGTAGTATAAGTAGCTCTCGTTTGATTACATGCTTATAATTTAGTTATATGTAGATTTTTATCGACATCTAGAGTGTATTTAATTCTCTTCGCAGATTTAGGGGTTAGTTGAGTACCTCTGGATGGGCCGGACGCGTTCTTCCTCTTCAGATAGAGGTTCTAGACGTCGTCGGGTGCCTAGAGGTGGTCTCCCTATTAGAGAGGAGAGTTGGAGCACACTAGGTGTTCGATAAAAAAATGTTTAGCGCAACATTAGACAGTTTTAACAGTATAGTTAAATGTATAGAAATATTTAAAACAGCATATCAGTTTTATTCCAGCTTTATGGGACTAGATGTCCAATGGGTGGGCTCCCACAGTCGCCTCTAGGTTCAGACAACCTAGTTTTGGGTTCAGAAAACCTGGATTCATCTAATTAGCATTTCAGTATTTTACTTTCAGCAGCGGCACTGTACTGGATTAGATATCCACTGGGCTGGACTCCCATAGTCGTCCCTAGGTTTAGCTAACCTAGTAAACCCTACTAGATTCGGAACTTGCAATCCCGGGTTTAGTTAGGGATGCGCGCACAACAAGTACAGTTGCCAGGGCCCTACAGCAGCATGTTTAGTATTTTCATCTATTATTTATAATAGTTTTCCAAATCAGTTTTAAAACATAATGGAATTCAGTATTAGCTCAGTCTCAGCTTAGCTCACTTTTGTATCAACTCAGCTTATTTCAGTTGTTAAATACGATAGCTTCATATACAGTTATAGACATGTTATGATCAGTTTTATTTTATGTTCAGCTTATGTTATGCCATGCCTTGTATGATACCATGCCATGCCATGCTTGCATATTCAGTATGTTTTTCAAACAGCATGATTCAAAAGCATATTTGCATCGTATGCATGATTTAGTGAGGTAGATGGTTTCTTACTAAGCTTTTTAGCTTACAGATACTATTTTCCTTATACTGCAGATACAGGTAAAAGGAAAATGTGTTGGATCGAGAAGCGCTAGAGGGGGGGGGGGGGTGAATAGCGCTCGTGGCTATTTCGTTCGATTATCGAAATCATAAAACACTCGAGTAAAAACGCAGCGGAAATGAAAGAAACACAAGCAGATGAACACAGTGGATTTACTTCGTTCGGAGCCTGTGACGACTCCTACTCGAAGGCCCGCGATCCTCGATCGCTTTCGGTGGGCAACAACTATAAGTTCGTTAAGAGTATTACAAACTAATTACAATTCAAAGCTGTAAAAAGATTATACCGACAACAAAAAGATTAAATCCGAAGCTCCGGGTTGTCGGGGTGTCGTTGCAGCACTTCTGGATTGAGTCGTTAGCAGCTTGTCGCAAGGAGATTGCTTAGATGATTGTTGTCCTTTGAAGCTGCACCTCAACCCTCCTTTTATATGCGGTTCCGGGCGCCTGGATCCCTTCCGGGCGCCTGGAGTGTGACGTGGCCAACCAACCAGGATGTTCCACGTGGCGAAGTCGCGGTAGGGATAAAGTTTGGTCCCGGCGCCGACCTCCGGCGCCCGATCCATCTCGGCGCCCGACAGTTTTTCCAGAGCCCTCACCGCAAACAAAGGTTAGTCCGAGCAAAATACCCTGCAACAATGTTAGAATATGATAAAACACAGTAAGTAATAATTGATGTCTTCTGACTCGAGTCTGACTTTGGATTTTCAAATGGAAGCCCTAGGTCGACCCGACGCCATCTGTTCCCTCTGCGAGGAAGCGCCTCACCTACTCCACTCGGAGATTTATTGCTAGCCGATCCTCCAGATCGACCGACTTTTGCTCAAGACTCGATGCTTCCGACTTTCTGCTGGACATCCGCTTCCCCGCTAGTGCGTCTTTCACCTGGTTACACCAGGACTTTTCACCTAGGGTTGCCACCCCCTAGGACTTTTGCCTGAAGCCATCGATCTGCCAAGACTTTCCGCATAGGGTTACCACCCCCTATGACCTAGGGTTACCACCCCCTAGGGTTTTCCCTTTGCCTAACCGCAGCTAGGACTTTTCTCCACCTAGGGTTACCACCCCCTAGGACCTAGGGTTACCACCCCCTAGGGTTTTCACATGCCTAACCGCAGTTAGGACTTTCCTGAAACACTCATTCAACATATTAGATAACAGAGAATCTTAACTTTGAATCCCTTTGCCATTATCAAAACTTAGGTTCGATCGTCGGATGCTTCCTGCACCAACAATCTCCCCCTTTTTGATTATGGCAACAAAAATTCAAAGTTAAGAAAATAATGCCATTAAAAGATAAGCATGAAAATACAAGCGTAATGACAGTTAAGTGCAGAGCTAAATTAAGTGCAGAGCTCCCCCTTAATATAAAGACTCCCCCTTAATAAAAATTCACTTTTTAAAATTTGAATTTCTTTCAATTTTCTTTAATTCTTTGAATTCTTTGAATTCCTTAATTCTTTAATTCTTTGAATTTTCTTCTACTCTCCCCCTTTGCCATATATCAAAAATCAGTTGAAAGCAAGTTTTAAGATTTTAAGAAAACAATCTTTTTGAGAGAAGGTAGAAGAAGGCTAATATATGGATGATTTCGAGTGATGCCTTTAGCCACTTTTGAGACTTGGTTGTTTTTAGACAGACATACTTAACTAAAGTTAGAAAAACTTAGCTAGATTTTTTTTTTTTTGATAAAGAGGGAGTGACTAAATGTTTAATTTAGGTTATTTATTTTAGTTGGTCTTTAATTCCAAGCATGATGTTAAATAGATTTTAAGTTATCCAGATTGTTTTGTTTAGGTATCAGAGCCCTAAAGTATGAGCATGCTCAAACTTCAAATCTCCATTTCCTTCAGGGCTAATTCCATATTCTTGTAAGTCTAGTAAATTTAGGGGAGCAAGATTTTCAAGTTAGTTTTTCAAGTATTTTTCAAAGGATTTTGAAACAAGTATTTTTCAAAGGATTTTGAAACAAGTATTTTTCAAAGGATTTTGAAATAAGTTTATCAAGTATTTTTCAAAGGATTTTGAAACTAGTTTTTCAAGTATTTTTCAAAGGATTTTGAAATAAGTTTTTCAAGTTTTTTTTAAAGGATTTTGAAACAAGTTTTTCAAGTTTTTTTTAAAGGATTTTGAAACTAGTTTTTCAAGTATTTTTCAAAGGATTTTGAAATAAGTTTTTCAAGTATTTTTCAAAGGATTTTGAAATAAAGTTTAAAAAGATTTTTCAAATAATTTTGAAATTAAGGTTTTAAAAGATTTTTCAAATAATTTTTAAATGAAGGTTTAAAAAGATTTTTCAAATAATTTTGAAATTAAGGTTTTAAAAGATTTTTCAAATAATTTTGAAATGAAGTTTTAAAAGATTTTTAAAATGATTTTGAAAGATTTTTCAAAGATTTTTGAAATTAAGGTTTTAAAAGATTTTTCAAATAATTTTGAAATGAAGTTTAAAAAGATTTTAAAATGTTTTTTAAAAGATTTTTCAAATAATTTTGAAATTAAGGTTTTAAAAGATTTTTCATATAATTTTGAAATGAAGTTTAAAAAGATTTTAAAATGTTTTTTAAAATATTTTTCAAATAATTTTGAAATTAAGTTTAAAAAGATTTTAAAATGATTTTGAAAGATTTTTAAATGATTTTGAAAGATTTTTCAAAGATTTTTGAAATTAAAGTTTTAAAAGATTTTTCAAATAATTTTGAAATGAAGGTTTAAAAAGATTTTTCAAATAATTTTGAAATTAAGGTTTTAAAAGATTTTTCAAATAATTTTGAAATTAAGTTTAAAAAGATTTTAAAATGATTTTGAAAGATTTTTAAAATGATTTTGAAAGATTTTTAAAATAATTTTGAAAGATTTTTCAAAGATTTTTGAAATTAAGGTTTTAAAAGATTTTTCAAATAATTTTGAAATGAAGGTTTTAAAAGATTTTTCAAATAATTTTGAAATTACGTTTAAAAAGATTTTAAAATGATTTTGAAAGATTTTTAAAATGATTTTGAAAGATTTTTAAAATGATTTTGAAAGATTTTTCAAAGATTTTTGAAATTAAGGTTTTAAAAGATTTTTCAAATAATTTTGAAATTAAGGTTTAAAAAGATTTTTCAAATAATTTTGAAATTAAGGTTTTAAAAGATTTTTCAAATAATTTTGAAATTAAGTTTAAAAAGATTTTAAAATGATTTTTAAAAGTTTTTTCAAATAATTTTGAAATTAAGGTTTTAAAAGATTTTTCAAATAATTTTGAAATGAAATTTAAAAAGATTTTAAAATGTTTTTTTTAAAAGTTTTTTTCAAATAATTTTGAAATTAAGGTTTTAAAAGATTTTTCAAATTATTTTGAAATGAAGTTTAAAAAGATTTTTCAAATAATTTTGAAATGAAGTTTAAAAAGATTTTAAAATGTTTTTTAAAAGTTTTTTCAAATAATTTTGAAATGAAGTTTAAAAAGATTTTTCAAATAATTTTGAAATGAAGTTTAAAAAGATTTTAAAATGATTTTTAAAAGATTTTTCAAAGGATTGAGTTTAAAATAATTTTGAAAAATAATTTTAAAGTTAATTAAATTTGAAAAATAATTTTAGACAATTTTGAATGATTTAGAAACTGAGTTTTAAAATAATTTAGATTTGAAAATAATTCAAGTTAAAATAATTTAATTGTTAATTAACTTGATTTAAGTTAAGTCAATTTTAATAATTTAATTTCCTAGTCATCTCACTCGATCTAAAATTGTCAATCAGGGAACCCTATATTTGTTGTGAGATGAATTGAGGTTCACTTTAAGGGTTTGATTTAACTTTGTGTTAGATTCAGGTTTAGCTTTGGGTTCAACAAGTAAGCATTCTTTGGATAAACTTCTGGGCTATGGTGAGTCACAAGGTACTCATTAAAGTAACCATGCCTTAGAGGTTTCCCAAATAGTCCTACCCATTGAGCTTAATACTAAACCTTGGTCTAACTAGTTAGGATTCATTTAAGGGTAGCTTCGGTCAGTTCCACTTGGCCAAATGCACCAGGTCGAAGCCATATCTTCCTAGACATGCGATGCCCAAGCTTCCCTAACGTACTATCATCCAAAAACTTCACTAGTACTGTGGGTCAAGTTAAACCTAACCCGTTTTGATCTAACCTTAATTACCCTGCCGGGTAATCTACTCTTGTTTTACCCATTTCGGGTAGATTAAGTTCAGTTACCCTATCGGGTAGTTCAGTTGGGGGTGCCGGCGAGTCTGGATCCTCCATCTATTTTTATTTAATATAAGTTGAAATTTACTTTTAATTTCAAATTTTTAATTGAATTTTGAATATTGAATTTAATTTTGAATTTCTAATTGAATTTTTAATATTGAATTTAACTTCAAATTTAATTTGAATATTAATTTGAATTATGTTCTTAATATTATTTTTCTATTAGCTCCCCCTGGATCATAGCCTCGATATGGTGTATCAAGGTAATAGATTTGATCCTTGGGGACCCAATAGTGACCAGTTCCAACTTGATTAACCAAGTTGGATTTTGGCACCCATGCTTGGACAATTTTTCTATTATTTCTATTAACTAGCGATAAATATGATTTGTATTTTATTTTAGTTTTAAATCCAAGTCCAGTTTTGTTGTAAACGGCTCGCTGTTTTCCAAGAATCAGATCCAGATTCTTAGAGCCCAAGGTGAACCGCTCCAACATGTCCTTGAGTTCTTTAATTTGAGCTTTCAAATTGGAATTTTCTTCCTCAAGTTGTTGGACTTGAGTTGAACTTCCAATTTGAACTGACTCAGTTAAAGAGCTCAAATCAGTCGCTTCCTTAAGGGCTGTTACCTCCTTTTGGAGCGACTTAACCCTGACGTTGGATTTAGCCAACTTTTTTATTAAGTAAGGTAATAAATCATGCAACTTATCTAATTGAAATTCTGCGAGTAGTGAACTTACAGTGGATTTTGGTCCTTCGGAAACGAATGCTACTCGTGGCTCGATCACTCATCGATTCACTCGGTTTTGACTCACTCGCTTTACGCCCTTAGCAGTAATCTAAGCTCAGATGGTCTATGCCCTTCGCCGGATTCTATCTCAAGATGGCCATATGCTTGTCTTACTTGTACCTGCAGCCATCGTAATACCTTCCTCGGCCGAAGTAGTATTATTATGCTCATCTAATTCAAATAAATCATTTATTAAATTATGCTTACTTACTTGAGCGTCGGAAGTGCCCTCGTGTAGTTCCATCAACTTTTGCCATAACTCTTTTGCACTTGCGAAGGGGCCGATGCGGTTCAATTCTTCATTGGTTAGGCCACATTGTAGCATGCAGGTTGCTTTGGCATCGGCTTCAACTTTTTTCATTGTGCTAGAATCCCAGTTGATGCATGAGATAAGTTCTCCGGTGTCATCACGTGGAAGTTCGAGTCCGGTCTGGATGATGATCCACATCTCGACTTGCGTCTTGAGGTGGTATTCCATCCGGTTCTTCCAGTATCCAAAGTCCTCGCCAGAAAAGAGCGGCGGTCGGACGGTGCAGAATCCTTCTTGGTATGCCATTTTAAAAGATCCTTGCACACAAAAAAAATAGCAAAAAAAATGTACCAGGACTTGATCCTGGATTAGTAGTGCGGTATGGAAGGATAGAAATAGAAGTTCACCAGTTTCGAGAAAAAATAATAAAATATTATTAAAATATTATTAAAAAAATATTTTAAAAAATATTATTTCAAATTTTGCTAAATTCAATATTTTATCAATACTAATAAACCGTGAAAGGATGAAAATGAATTTTTCAAAAATAATTTTGGAGGGAAAAAACGAAAGGCGTAAGGTTTTATTTTTACCCTATAAAGACGAAAAAGCCACAAAAGAAATGCTTGAATGGTGGTTTCACCTATTCGAAGCGACCCCGCTCTGATACCAATTGTTGGATCGAGAAGCGCTAGAGGGGGGGGGGGGTGAATAGCGCTCGTGGCTATTTCGTTCGATTATCGAAATCGTAAAACACTCGAGTAAAAACGCAGCGGAAATGAAAGAAACACAAGCAGATGAACACAGTGGATTTACTTCGTTCGGAGCCTGTGACGACTCCTACTCGAAGGCCCGCGATCCTTGATCGTTTTCGGTGGGCAACAACTATAAGTTTGTTAAGAGTATTACAAACTAATTACAATTCAAAGCTGTAAAAAGATTATACCGACAACAAAAAGATTAAATCCGAAGCTCCGGGTTGTCGGGGTGTTGTTGCAGCACTTCTGGATTGAGTCGTTAGCAGCTTGTCGCAAGGAGATTGCTTAGATGATTGTTGTCCTTTGAAGCTGCACCTCAACCCTCCTTTTATATGCGGTTCCGGGCGCCTAGATCCCTTCCGGGTGCCTGGAGTGTGACGTGGCCAACCAACCAGGATGCTCCAAGTGGCGAAGTCGCGGCAGGGATAAAGTTTGGTCTTGGGCGCCCGGACCTCCGGGCGCCCGGATCCATCCCGGGCGCCCGGACAGCCTTTTTCCAGCAGGCTCCTCACCTGCAAACAAAGGTTAGTCCGAGCAAAATACCCTGCAAGATAGTGTTAGAATCTGATAAAACACAGTAAGTAATAATTGACAGTCTTCGGACTGTCCGAGTCTGACTTTGAATTTCCAGCCGGAAGCCCTAGGTCGACCCGACGCCTACTGTTCCCTCTGCGAGGAACGCGTCCTCACCTACTCCACTCAGGAGATTTACCTGTTGCCAGTCGATCCTCCAGATCGACTGGACTTTTGCTCAGCACTCGATGCTTCCGGACTTTCTGCTGGACATCCGCTTCCCCGGCTAGTCCAGTCTTTCACCTGGTTCGCGACACCAGGACTTTTCACCTAGGGTTATCACCCCCTAGGACTTTTGCCTGAAGCCATCGACCTACCAAGACTTTCCGCATAGGGTTACCACCCCCTATGACCTAGGGTTACCGCCCCCTAGGGTTTTCCCTTTGCCTAACCGCAGCTAGGACTTTTCTCCACCTAGGGTTACCACCCCCTAGGACCTAGGGTTACCACCCCCTAGGACCTAGGGTTACCACCCCCTAGGGTTTTCACATGCCTAACCGCAGTTAGGACTTTCCTGAAACACTCATTCAACATATTAGATAACAGAGAATCTTAACTTTGAATCCCTTTGCCATTATCAAAACTTAGGTTCGATCGTCGGATGCTTCCTGCACCAATAAAATGGACTAGCAGTGGAGGCTCGAGGTCAGTGCAGATGAGGATGTGTGTGGCAGGAACTGGAATAAAGATCCTAGGGATCTAGTTTTATTTTACTACGCATTAGAACTTGTAGCAAGCCTAGTTATTAAAGTCTTGTTCTCTTTTCCCTTATGCTTCGCATTCTAGTATGGTTAATGGTATGAACTAGTGAACATGCATTATATTATGTCTTGAATGTTGCCAATGTATGGTAGAATAGTTATTAGTATATGTTAGAGTGGTTGCAGGTGGTTTTGGCACGACAAGGTGTCGAGATCAACATTTCTGATTTCGTATCAGGAAATCAGACGATGGATCGGTCTGCCGACCGATCCAGTAGTGTGCCAGGCTTCTGGATCGGTCAGCCGACCGATCCAGACAAATACAGTATGCTACTGTATCCTCCTGGATCGGTCAGTCGACCGATCCAGCACGATACAGTAGCGTTCCAGGGGTTTCGGGTGCCTGGATCGGTCTGCCGACCGATCCAGACACACCTGGATCGGTCTGCCCGACCGATCCAGCCACACATGGATCGGTCTGCCCGACCGATCCAGTTGGGAACCGAATGCCCCATAGCTTCGATCGATCTACGGATCGATCGGCAGGACTGTAGTTGGTTGGGATGTTCAGTTTCCCCTCCTTAGCATATGTACACCAGCAAAGAAGGTCTTTAGACCTTTCTTAGTAGTTGTATCCGTCATTAGTAGACTAAAATTTTAATTAGCCCAGCTTTTCGCACAGTATAGTTTAGCATAATTGTAGCGACCGGCCTTACAGCCAGTACCCAGAAGGTGGGTCGTTACATGATCTATGCACTTTTACACCTCCTATCATATTTTTAGCATAATTTCTCTTCTTTGTTGGAAATCTACTCTTTATGTATTTTCTTGTTGATAAGACGCGCTTTCAGAGTGAAAATGAGGCTTGTAGATGACTCGAAGAACAAATGAAGAAAAAGACTTGGCCGTGTGGAATCCACACGACCGTGTCATATGCCAGAGGAGGAGAAGGCACCGGCCATGTGAACCTACATGGCCATGCGACAAGGCAGAGATGAATCAAGCCCCGGTCGTGTGTGTTGGTGCAACATCCCTCAGGTCAAGGTTGACCTGGTTGACCAAGCTGAGTCTTGGTTTGGGTTTAGATGTTTGACAATAAGATATTGATTGAAGAAGAGTCAAGTAGGTCAAGGATGACCGGATACTTGACTGGGAAGTCCTAACTGGGATGTTAGGCAGGAGGAAAATCCTGGTGAGTGAAGCCAGGTGAAAGACCTAGTGAGTGAAGCTAGGCAATTGGGAAGTCCTAGTGAGTGAAGCTAGGCAGGAGAAAAAAATCCTGGTGAGTGAAGCCAGGTGAAAGACCTAGTGAGTGAAGCTAGGCAATTGGGAAGTCCTAGTGAGTGAAGCTAGGCAGGAGAAAAATCCTGGTGAGTGAAGCCAGGTGAAAGACCTAGTGAGTGAATCTAGGCAATTGGGAAAATCCTGGTGAGTGAAGCCAGGTGAAAGACCTAGTGAGTGAAACTAGGCAATTGAGAAGTCCTAGTGAGTGAAGCTAGGCAGGAGAAAAATCCTGGTGAGTGAAGCCAGGTGAAAGACCTAGTGAGTGAATCTAGGCAATTGGGAAAGTCCTGGTGAGTGAAGCCAGGCAAGAGAAATCCAGATGGGTCAAGGTTGACCAGACATCTGGTGAGAGTCCAAGTAGGCCAAAGGGATTGACCGGATACTTGGCACGAGGAAGAAAAGTCCAAGTAGGTCTTAGGGAGTGACCGGATACTTGGCAAGAAGAGAAAAGTCCAAGTGGGTCAAAGGGATTGACCAGACACTTGGTGAGAGAGTCCTAGCTGGCCAAGGGTGACCGGATGCTAGGTCTAATGTACCAACAAGTCATGGTTGACTAGATGCTGGTTTAGGGGTCTTTGGGCTTGGTTTTGGGCAAAAACCAAGGTTTGGATTGATCCGTGGATTGATCCAGCAGGTTTGGATTGATCCGTGGATTGATCCAAAGAGTTTGGATTGATCCGTGGATTGATCCGAGTTTGATTGATCCGTGATTGATCCAGAGTTTGATCGATCGGGATCGATCGGGATCGATCCGGTGAGTCCCCACGAGCAGAACCTCTCGGATCGATCCGTGGATCGATCAGAGGTCCCAATCGATCGCTGGATCGATTGGGACGCCGCTGCTTCACGCGATAAGCGCCGGATCGATCCGTGGATCGATCCGTGGATCTAGAGACAGAGGCGCTCTGGATCGATCCGTGATCGATCCAGCCTCCCAATCGATTGGGAGCAATCCAATCGATTGGGATTCGACCGCTGGCGCGTTTATAGCCGTTGGCGTGCGATTTCTTCAGTTGAACTTCCTCGCTTCTCCGGATCTCGCCAACTCCTCCACAGCCCTCAAAAGATCAGATCGCCAGTTCTTGAAGGATCTTGGAAGCTTTCCAAGTCAAGAGGCGGATCAAAGGCAAGAAGAGAAGCTAAGGTTAGGGTTTTCTGTACTCATTGTAAGCTTTGCGCTTGTATTTTGTTTCCCTTTCTTGTACTGAGAGTCTTGTAGGGCTTCTCCGCCCTCGGTAGTTACCGAAAAGGAGTGTTTTCATAGTGGAGGGTGCGTGCGTGGTGTGGATCCTTGGATTAGTCACCTCTTGTGAGGTGGATACCAAGTAAACCAACCGTGTTAGCGTTGTGTGATTTGTTTCTGTATTTTCCGCTGCACATCTTAGAAGAAACAAGCAACGCCGAGCAACGAGCGAGCGACGAGCTATTCACCCCCCCTCTAGCTACTTTTGGTCCTAACAAGTGGTATCAGAGCGAGGCCGCTCTTCACCGGAATCATCGCCGGAAGGGTCAAGCATATCAAGAAAAGCTAGAGGGTGAAGAAGTTGGAGCAAATTTTTCAAGTTCAAGACTTTATCAAGCTCAACTTCAAGATGCAATTCCAAGATGGACTTGGATTTGACACAAGGGTGGCTCCACCATACACTTCTACGAGTTTCGATTCTTGGAAATCAAGAATCGAAAATTTTCTTATGATGGAGATAGAGCAATGGTTTGCTCTAATGGAAGGCTTCAAGGCTCCAAGAAATTCAAAGGGCAAAGTTCTAAAGAAAAGCAAATGGAGCCCGGAGCAAGTCCAAAGGTGCGAGGCAAATGACAAAGTGACCAAGCTTTTGGTCAATTTATTGCCAAGCACCATCCTTTGCAAAATTGGAGAGTTTGAAGATGCAAAGGAGCTATGGAGCAAATTGGCCAAGCTTCATGAAGAGATCCCCTCCACTGTACAAGATCATGAAGAATCCAGAGAGGGTGACTCTTTGGAGCAAGACCAAGAGGAGGACTCTGAGGTTGAGAGATGCTCAACCTCCGAAGAAGAGGAAATCCAAGAAGCTTCATCCTCAAGGGAATGCAACAAAGGGAACAAGGAGGGAGCATACTCCTTGTTTCATGTTCAAGATGATGAAGCCTCCACCTCTAGGATTGAGGGGGAGCAATCCTTGGTGACGCCGGATCAAGAAGAAGGAGAAGCTTCTACATCCGGGTCAAGTGAAGAAGAAGAAGATGGTGCCACCTCCGAAATTCAAGAAATAGCAAATGGAGGAGCAAGTGCCATCCCTACACAAGAAGGTATAAATGTTTCAATTAAAAATAAAAATCATATAATATGTTTTGAGTGTAGGGAAAGTGGGCACTACAAGAGCAAGTGTCCCAACTTGGCCAAGAAGAAGGGTCAAGTGACGCAAAAGGGCAAGGAGAAGCCCGAGGAGACCATTCCCGGAACAAAGAAGAGCAAGGAGCATATCATATGCTTCTCTTGCAATCAAAAGGGGCATTACCGGAGTCAATGCCTCAAGGGGAAGAAGATGGTCAAGGCTCAAGGAGGCATTAGTCAAGGGGGAGCCTCCAAGGTAAAGAAGAAGGTAACATTTATTGAGCCTACTCCTTTACATTATGGTAAAAAGCATGATAGTTCTAAGTTTATCATTTTAATGCAATTTACCATAAGAATAGGAAGCATGAGGGCTTTAAGGAAAAGCATGTGGCCCTACATGCCAAAACTACTACACCTAAGGCTAGGAATGTAGGTAAAAGTCTAGGCAAGAACTCTAAGGATTGTAGCTACAAGCCTAGAAACAAAAATGCTCATGGACTTAATGGAAAACCAAAAACTAAGGACTTAGTGATGGAAAATCAAGTCTTGAGGTCAAGACTTGATAAAATGGAAAAGACCCTAAGAAGGATGGAAAATATCTTATTAGGCCAAAATGAGCATAGCCTAGGTCTAGGAGCACAAAGGTCATCCAATGGTCATAGAGGTTTGGGATACAAACCCAAAGCTAAAAAGGATGTGCCTAGTTATCATAGGGTTCCATATAGCTATGGAACAAACCCTAAGTCTAGAGGTCAAGTCCAAGATACAAGGAAGATATCCCTAGAAGTATCTTTGCAACCAAAGTGACTAAGACTTCTAAGAAGTCTAAGAAAGTCACTAACAAGGTCACAAGAGAGGCTATCCCTAGAGTTGACCTAGAAAATGTGACCAAGGCTTCTAAGAAGCTCAACAAGGTTACTAGGAAGGTATCTAGGGAAGTTATCCCTAGTGAGTACCTAGAGCATCCAAGGAGCACCAATAGGTGTTGGGTTCCTAGGAGCATCTTCTCTACCCCATAGATGAGTTAGAGAGTGTCAACTCCGATTAGAAGGGTAGTTAACCCAACTTTGAGGAAATTGACACTCAAGGAGCATTTTCAAGGTTTTTGTTAACCTTTGAAAATGAAATGGAATTATTATTTACTCCTTGAAAGAGTAAAATGTGCCTAATGGTGGAAAATTGATTTTATCTTAAAAAGGCATAAATTGGGAAAACCTAGAGAAATACCAAGTTGGGATTTTGGTATTCTCTTATAAATTTTAAGGCACTCCGGGCCTTGATTTATGTGATTACTCTTGAGGAAAAATGGAATATGCCAACATTTGAGGATAAGCTTAATTTCAATTGGCATAAATTAATCAAGAGAATTAGAAATGCCCATTTAGGTTTTGGCACTCTCTTGAAGCACTTTGGGCAATCTAGGGTTTAAGTTTTAGGATTAGCTAAGATTAACGATACTTAGATAGGTAATCTAGGTATATTTTATTTATGCTAAACCTTGCCATGATTGTTTGCTCATAATATGCCATGACATCATATTTTATCTTATTTGTATTTTGCATTCATGACTTATCATGAAAAATATAAAAATACCATGTCATGCCATACATACATCATGTAGTTATAGGAATCTTTCTTTTGAAAGCTATTTTATTTTGATGTATGTCATAACATTATCATGCATTATGTTTATTTCCTTAAAAATTAAGGACATATGGCATTAGTTAAACAAGTGGCATTTGTTTACAACAAGTGGAATAAACAAGTGACATTTGTTTAACAAGTAAATCAACAAGTAACATCCTTTGTGGATGTCTACCTCTCAAAATGCCTAGATAGATATGCATGATCCCTAGAATAGGGCAAAACCAAAATCTTACATCTCACAAAGACCTATAAGATGACTTGTATGTGTTTCAGTGCACATTAGATACAAGTGAGATGTTAGGATGATGAACAAAACTCAAGATGTTGATTTAGTGCATTCTTTTGAGTTTTAAGTTCATCAAAACACATAGTTATGTGTTTTCCCATCATTGGGAAAGCTAATGTACAAGTCATGTGCATTATGCCCAAGGAACATGATGGGATATTGGTTTTGAAAATGTTTTAAAATGTTTTGGAAAACTTTGGTGAAGGCTATCTTTTGATAGTAATCACCATTGAATAGTTAGACACAAACTTGAAGAAAACGCTAAAGTTTTTGCAAGTTTTCAAGTTTGTGTCAATCTTTGAAAATATAAAGTATTTTCATAGAAAGCTATTTTTCCATGATTAAGTATGCCCTAAATAATGTCTACACGAAATTTCATGATTTTGGATTTTATAGAATTTTCTAGGGGTTTCGTTGACCGAAATGGAATTTCAGCAACTATCGAACTCGATCGATCCATGGATCGATTGAGTTCTGAATCGATCCGTGGATCGATTCGTGGATAAATTGCGAGCAGAAGCTCGCTGGATCAATCAGTGGATCGATCCACACACCGAATCGATCGGTGGATCGATTCGGTTGGTTCAATCGATTGATCCCAACTCCAATCGATCCAAGTTGCTGATTTTGGCCGGGAAGGCCGACTTCAGCATCTTTGAACCATGGTTAGTCTATGTAACCATTCCAAACCCTTAAAATACATTTGTATACATAAAAAGGGTGTTTTCGTGTTTGAAAACAAGGATGGAATGGTTAAGGAAGACTTCATTGAAGTTTAGGTTGAGGTTTGTTTCAAATTTTGAACATTTGAACCTCAAAACTTCTAAATCTGGGTTTCCTAAAGGTTTAGGGATTCCAAGTCATTGTTGGTGCAATGACAGAAGTTACCACCATGTCTTTAGGGGGAGGGACTCTTTAAAGGCATGAAAATTATTTTTCATGAACCTTGGAAGGTGGTTAACCTTCTTTAAAGAAAATGCTCATGGACGAGCTTTTGAACTTGAAATGGGGAGTGGATATCCTCATTATTTCAAGTGGGAACTCAAGATGTTAGAAAATGCTCAAGGTTGGGTATTTGTCTACATTGAGGAAGAAGTTAAGGATAAATGAAGGGTATGGGACCTTCATTATCATGTTGGTTCAATGAGTGAAGTTGTAACCAATGATGAGCAACTCTTCAGGGGGAGAGTTTTCAACAAATGGATTTGTTGAAGTGTGCCCAAAGAGGGGGCATAGGTTGATGTGTGCCAATAGGGGGAGAATGAAAGGACGTGTGAAAGGGAGTAAGTTAGGCTTTCATTATCTAAGAGGGAGTTTTCCCTCTTAGGGGGAGAATGAAAAGCTTAACTTATGCTTTCATTACCTAGTGGCATGAAGAATGAGGCTATGGGATTAGCCTAACTTACATGTGGCATTGTAAGTGTTATTGTGGTATTGTCAAACATCAAAAAGGGGGAGATTGTTGGTGCAACATCCCTCAGGTCAAGGTTGACCTGGTTGACCAAGCTGAGTCTTGGTTTGGGTTTAGATGTTTGACAATAAGATATTGATTGAAGAAGAGTCAAGTAGGTCAAGGATGACCGGATACTTGACTGGGAAGTCCTAACTGGGATGTTAGGCAGGAGGAAAATCCTGGTGAGTGAAGCCAGGTGAAAGACCTAGTGAGTGAAGCTAGGCAATTGGGAAGTCCTAGTGAGTGAAGCTAGGCAGGAGAAAAATCCTGGTGAGTGAAGCCAGGTGAAAGACCTAGTGAGTGAAGCTAGGCAATTGGGAAGTCCTAGTGAGTGAAGCTAGGCAGGAGAAAAATCCTGGTGAGTGAAGCCAGGTGAAAGACCTAGTGAGTGAATCTAGGCAATTGGGAAAATCCTGGTGAGTGAAGCCAGGTGAAAGACCTAGTGAGTGAAGCTAGGCAATTGGGAAGTCCTAGTGAGTGAAGCTAGGCAGGAGAAAAATCCTGGTGAGTGAAGCCAGGTGAAAGACCTAGTGAGTGAATCTAGGCAATTGGGAAAGTCCTGGTGAGTGAAGCCAGGCAAGAGAAATCCAGATGGGTCAAGGTTGACCAGACATCTGGTGAGAGTCCAAGTAGGTCAAAGGGATTGACCGGATACTTGGCACGAGGAAGAAAAGTCCAAGTAGGTCTTAGGGAGTGACCGGATACTTGGCAAGAAGAGAAAAGTCCAAGTGGGTCAAAGGGATTGACCAGACACTTGGTGAGAGAGTCCTAGCTGGCCAAGGGTGACCGGATGCTAGGTCTTATGTACCAACAAGTCATGGTTGACTAGATGCTGGTTTAGGGGGCTTTGGGCTTGGTTTTGGGCAAAAACCAAGGTTTGGATTGATCCGTGGATTGATCCAGCAGGTTTGGATTGATCCGTGGATTGATCCAGCAGGTTTGGATTGATCCGTGGATTGATCCAGCAGGTTTGAATTGATCCGTGGATCGATCCGGTGAGTCCCCACGGTCAGAACCTCTCTGGATCGATCCGTGGATCGATCCAGAGGTCCCAATCGATCAGTGGATCGATTGGGACGCTGCTGCTTCGCGTGATAAGTGCTGGATCGATCCGTGGATCGATCCAGAAGTTTTTCCAGAGCACAGAGGCGCTCTGGATCGATCCGTGGATCGATCCAAAGCCTCCCCAATCGATTGGGAGCAATCCAATCGATTGGGATTCGACCGTTGGCGTCGTTTATAGCTGTTGGCGTGCGATTTCTTCAGCAGAACTTCACCGATTCACTCCAGATCTCTCGCCAACTCCTCCACAGCGCTCTCAAAGATCAGATCGCCAGTTCTTGAAGGATCTTGGAAGCTTTCCAAGTCAAGAGGCGGATCAAAGGCAAGAAGAGAAGCTAGGGTTAGGGTTTTCTGTACTCATTGTAAGCTTTGCGCTTGTATTTTGTTTCCCTTTCCTTTCTTCTTGTACTGAGAGTCTTGTAGGGCTTCTCCGCCCTCGGTAGTTACCGAAAAGGAGTGTTTTCATAGTGGAGGGTGCGTGCGTGGTGTGGATCCTTGGATTAGTCACCTCTTGTGAGGTGGATACCAAGTAAACCAACCGTGTTAGCGTTGTGTGATTTGTTTCTGTATTTTCCGCTGCACATCTTAGAAGAAACAAGCAACGCCGAGCAACGAGCGAGCGACGAGCTATTCACCCCCCCTCTAGCTACTTTTGGTCCTAACAGTGTGGAATCCACACGGCCGTGTCATTGAAATAGAGAAGGAGCAGCACCCGACTGTGTGGATTTTTCAGAGCTAGAGCGGGCTGTGGCTGTGTGGATTCCACATGACTGTGCCACTAGAACATAGCCCAGGCGAATTGTGGCCATGCGAAATCTACATGGCTGTGGCACGGGTCGTGCAAGGCCCGTGCCTAGCTCTATTTAAGGGGAGTTCTTTTCCTGTCAAGGGGAGGGAGGTTCTCCCCTTGGCGAGATCCAATTTGGACGAGATCTAGACTTCTTTAGCTCTTTCTTGGATGATTAGAAGCTGAATTAGCGTCTCCATCTCTTTAGAAGTGTGGCTTGGATTTGAAAACCACTCTTCATATAGGATAAGCCTTCTTCTCTTCTCTTTCTTGAGTTTTGGTGATTTTGGCTTAAATCTTTATGTCTTTGGATTCTTTCCTCCTAGTTATAGAGTAGATCTCTTGTTCTAGGATTAAGGAAGTAATTGTAGTGTGAATTGATATAAAACTCATAGATTTGTCAATTTTCTATCTATATGATATTGCTATGCCTTGTATATATTTGATCTTATTTGTGTGTATTGTGATTAAGCTTAATCTCCATGTTTGATTGAATATTTGTGTAGAATTAGTAATCCCGTAGAGGGAATGCCCTAGATCGTATGACCGAGGGGCCCTAGAGACAAGGGCATCCCATTTGTGGACATCTAGGGCATTACCTTGAAAGAGAGGCAATCCTCCACAAGGAAGTAGGGAATTGGACATAATTGTTATTTCTATTTCTATGTTATTGAGTGTTAGTGCATTCTTGTAATTTATGACCGAGAGGCCCTAGTGACAGAGGTATCCCGTTACCGGACTTCATAGGAATCACTTCCATTTAGTAGCATAGGATGTGGGTTAAGATAGCATTCCGGCTTAACCTCTACAGAAAAGAGCCGGTAATGAATCTAATTTTCTACAAGTGCATAGGAATAGAAGATAGACAATATAATAAGTGATCCATGATACATTGATTAGCATCACAATAAAACTAAACCCCTAGAATATTTCCCAAAACAAGTTCCTCAATACTCTTTCCCTTTCTCTCTTTCTCCTACTTCTCTTTACATTTGTGTTTGCAATCTTAAATCTTTCAATAGTTTAGCTAGTTTGTTGTGCTTGGATTCTAGTGCATATATCCATTCCCTATGGGATTGATATTTTATTACTTGATGACATCCAAATACTTGTGGGCACACATCAAGCTTTTGGTGGCGTTGCTGGGGACTGCGCATATAATATTAATTGATAAGTGTTGGTGCAATATCCCCTGGGTTAGATTGACTAGGTTGACTAAGTTTGAGTTGACTCAAGCTTGAGTCCTGATGTTTGAGGTTCGATATTTGACAATACATGGAGATTGCAGATGTAATCATCCGGTTGGAGAGATTGCTGGTACAATTTGTTGGAGTAATCCCAATGGTCCACGGGACCATGTGTTTTGGTGTTTGGGCAAAGAGTTTAAGTTAGGTTCACCCTTGTTATTTGATATGTGTACTTGAGTTGTGTAGGACTACAGGATACACATTTGACTCAGGTTGACGGCTTTGGGTCCAATAAAGGATGGAGCATCCGAGGGACCGTGGACAAGGTAGCAAGGACAAGGGCCGAGGGAAGTGACTTCGAGGCATACGCGAAGATGGCATTGGGGACGAGTCGCGGGCTTGCATGCATCTGAGGGACGAGAGCCAAAGAGGAAGTAGGCTTGAAGGCAAAAGATCAAGGCTGCGAAGGAAGCGTCAAATGAGTCGTAAGGGTGAGGGTCCGAGTGCTGTGAGAGAATGTACTCGGTACCAGTTGACTGCATGTTTTATCAGTCGACTGGTTTAGTCGACTGGGCAGTCGATTGGGAGCGAACAGAATGCTTCTGTTCGCTCAATCAGTGTGGAGCAGTCGACTGCTAGTTTTAGCAGTCGACTGGTATCGAGCCATTGGGATGTAATGGTCGAATTTTCACAGAGGGCAGCCAACTGCATGTTTTGGCAGTCGACTGGTAGGCAGGGTTTTCAACCCGCGACCTATATAACCAAGGCTTGGAAGCTTGGTTATCTCTGACGAAATAGAGGTGGTAAATCTCTATTAGTAGTCTACCTGTGCCCTAGCGTCAAAGGAGTCCTTGGTGAGAGTTGTGGTGAGGTTTCTCCACCCACAAGGAGGTTGAGCTTGCCGAGTTTGGCGGGGACTAATCCACCGACGGATTGAGGGATCGTCCACCTTACGGATACTCCGTAGAGTAGGAGCAAGTTATCTCCGAACCACGTAAACGAACGTGTTAGCGGCTTGCATTTCCTTTCTTAGTTTTAGTCTTTCTACTTGTTTGTTTGTATTTCTGCTTGCACACTAACATTGTAGAAAGAAGCGAGTATTTGGGGGTGCTGTCTATCCAACCCCCCTTCAAGTCGGCCACCGATCACCCTACAAGTGGTATCAGAGCGAAGGTCGCACTTCACCGGACTAACCGCCGAGAAGAGCAACTACAAGAAGATGACCGACTTGATAGAATCACCAAAGTTCGAAGGCGGAGACTTATGGGACATCACATATTGGATGATGAAGATGGAGGTCTTCTTCAATACAGATTGGGACACCATTATGGTGATCAAGGAGCCGTTCGAAGTCCCAAAAGACAAGAAAGGGAAAAAGCTCCGACCACGACATTGGACGGAGGAGCAAACCACACGGGCAAAGGCAAACTCAAAGGTAATGTCTATTTTAATTGATATTTTACCTAATGACATGATGAGTCGTGTAGGTGAATATGAAAACACCCATGATTTATGGAGCAAGATAAAGAAGGTTTCATGGGAAGAACCTTTGTCTACATAAGAGGAGGAAAAATCCGAAGAAACAGATGAAGAAGCTCAAGTAGAGAAGGATTAATCGGATGTGGAGACCAATTCAACATCAAAAATAAGAAGAGGAAGTGAATTTGGTCACATTTGAGGAAAAGGATGAAGAAAGGCCATCCACAAGTGTGGATGAGGAAGATATAACATCTACATCCTCAAAGGTTGAAGAAGAATCCAAGACAAGTGAAGAAGAAAAAGAAGAAATCTTGGAAGAAGTCAACCTAGTGAGCACCTCCACTGAAGCAAAGTCAAAAGATCACATTGTGTGCTTAAGATGCAATGAAAGGGGACACTACAAAAGTAGATGTCCAATGGGTAAGAAGGTAACTCCTAAACCCACTCAAATTATTTTAGATACTAATTTGGGTTGTAGGAATAATGGTGCCAAGAAGAAGAAGGAGAAGAAGCACATTAAATGCTTCACTTGTGGTGAAATAGGGCACTACCACACCAAATGCCCAAGGAAGAGAAAGCTCAAAAAGTTGGGGCATTTAAGGATGTGGGAAAAGAAGTGGAGGAAGAATGGAGGCTCATGTTAAGGGAGAGCTCTAAAGGTAAAGGGTAAGGTAAACACTAATTTAAATTTGAAGTCAAATTTAAATTCCTCCATGCATGCTAGAAATAATTTTTATTATTTACCCATGCAAAATTTTGGTTTCAAATATCAGGATAGGAATAGGGTAATTGTAGATCATAATCCTAAGGTGTCTATTCATGATAAATCTAGAAATGGTAGACCTAAGGAAACCTAAGGCATTAATCCCAAGAAGGGGAGATACCTTCCTAGAAAGGGTAGGTCTAGGAATGTCCATGGTGGACATGTTGATTCTAGGGTTAGGAACCTAGAAAGGGAAAATCAATCTTTGAAGGCAAAGCTTGATAAGTTGGAGAAAACCCAAGAAAGATTCAATGTTGTATCTAAGGGTTTAGGTATGGTGTTGGGTAGCCAAAGACCCAACAATGATAGATCGGGTTTGGGATACCGATCTAGTGTCTCTAAGGCTAAGGGAAAGTCTTATGCTAGGGTTGCATATGACTATAGCAAGGAGAAGCCAATAAATGGCAAGGGAAAGCCATTTAAAGGTAAGGAGAAACTAACCAAGGACAAGGTGTCCAAGGTTAAAAAGGTTAGATTTGTAGGCCAAGTGTCACCGGAGGTGCACCAATGTATGAAGAGTCAAGTTTGACTTGACCATTTGCCACCTCATTGGTGAGTTGGCGAGAAGTGGACCAATGATGATGCTCCACATCATCATGGTTGCTTAAGTGAGATGCCACCTCATGGGAGTTACCAAGAGTTGTGACTCTTGGCATCCCATGGAGGTTACATTCTCTCTTAAAGTGGTCGGCCACTTTAGATGAGGGAGTTAGTGCATTTTGTGTGCTTGGTGAGTAACTCCTTCTTCCTCAAGCTCTTCTCTTCTCTCCCTCTCCTCCACCATTACTGATCTTCTAAGGTTGCTAGCACATCCTTAGAGGTTCTCTCTATCGAGTTGTTCGTGTGGATACACATAGAGGAGTATATACTTTGATACTCTCGAGATCTGGCGACGAACCTTGGACGAGCGGGATTGCGAAGGGCTTCGCATCAAGGGTAACCTTTTTCTTTTGTAGATCTAATGTAGATCTAGGAGTAGAAAACATGTATATGAAAGTTTTACATAATTTTATTTCTTCGCACAGATCCGTGGCATGGGGGTTTCGAGGTTTCCGCAACGCAAAAAGTGGTTTTTGCGGCCCGAAAAACCCAACAGTGGTATCAGAGCCACGTGCGAAGCGTATACATGTTTTATTTTGAATTTTATGAAATTCTACAGATCTGTAAGTTTCTGTATTTTTATGATTTTTATTGATTTTATGGGTAATTTTCTCGTAGAAGCGAAGCACAAATGTTTAGACACTTGTAGGCTTCGACTACCGAAAAGATATTTCCGAAACGGCAGGGTTTCACCCCAAATCCTTTTGGGACAGCGGACTAAGGCATTGTAGGATCGCTTAGGAACACTCGTGATGATTATATCGTGAGTAGGGGTGCTTCCCCTGACCCCGCAAGGGGCTTCGTTCCGCGATTGCGCCCGAAAATCGCTAAACGGGACCGCCGTATCCTAGACATCTAGATTGATCAATATAAGGCATAGACCATGTCATCCTCTAATCAATCTAAATCTTGAACTCCAAGTAGACTCACTCAATCAAATGAGTTCAATATCTCATATTGACTCACTTGGGCATGACCATGCACTTAGTGGTCTCACTCTATCAAGAATATCGATGTCACTCCCGTCATATAGGAGGGATAGATCCCATCTACATCACTCACATCCCTCCGCATAATTTGTTACATTCCCAGTAATCGCCTTTATAGTCCACCCAATTACGGGTGACGTTTGACGAAACCAAAGTACGTAACTCCTTATGTAGGGAACCATGGTGACTTCAGGTCCAAGGACTAATAGTCATACTAATAACCACATGAGAAAGTATATGACACTCATATAATGATCCATGATACTTTCTCATGGCGGGTCATTCAGTATACATTCTCCAATGCATACCCATGTGTCAACTTGATATCTCCATATCCATGACTTGTGAGATTAAGTCATCGAGTTGACCTACATGCTAGTCTCGTCGCATTAACATTGTCCCTGAATGTTAATACTTGACAAGGAATAATTAAGAGTAGTGTTCCCTATATCATCTCACTATCGATTTTCCCAATCGATTGATATAGGTAAGAACCTTCTACTCAAGGACGCTATTATACTTAGTTATTTGACACCAATACAAGTAGAATAACCAAAAACAAATGCCTTTATTTATATACAAGAATATGATACAACGAGTCCATACATCAATCATCAAATGATTGACTCTAGGGCTCTAACTAACATATTTGGCATATAGAAAAATTAATATTTTCAAGTCTATTATATTATCATATTTATAATTATTTTGATTGTATGTTTTATTTAATCTTTCCATTATTATTTTGGATAATTTCTATAAATAAATCTATTGGCTTTAGAAAAAAAATAAAAAAGGTTTATATTATTTCTTTCCTCTACCTATTAATTTCTACATGTATCATAACCATTATCCTTCGTTTCTTCCTCGTCGCACCAGATTTCTTCTCAACATTGTAATTTTCACATGCAACTCCTTGTTTCTTTTTCACCCTTTTGCAGCAAGGATTGTTGTAGTCAACCTTTCCTGTTGCCTTCTTGTATCGCTGACCATCCACGTTATTGCAAGCAAAGCTCCAACCAACCACCCCCTTTGCTGCCACTCACGAAAAAGGTTTCACCGGAGGTCAAGTGTCACCGGAAGTGCATCGATGTGGCCTAGCGATTGTGAATGAGTTACCTAGTGAGATGGCTAAGGCTAAGGGCTTTAGGGGGAGCTCAAAGAGTCAATTTGGGACCCATGGCAAATGGATCTCAGGTGGGTACTACTTGGGAGTCTAGACGAGCCATGGAGTGTGCCAAATAGTTTGGAGATGCATTTGAGTCTCAAACCTAGGGATTTGACATACATAGTTTGTATCCCCCTTTGCTGCCACTCATGAAAAAGGTTCCCCCTCTTCCTTTTCTCCTGTCACCGACACCAACAGAAAAGGTATTTCCTTTTTTTGCATTGCCACCTCCTTCGGATAAGCTCGCTGTGGTCATCGCCTAGCTATTGGACAGCACCACCCCGCCTCTTTGCTCCTTCACTACAAGAATTTTTGCATTCAACAACACCCAATAGACAACGCTTTTTAATAAAAACGTTGTCGTTCTTTGTTTTACAACGCTTTTAGTGAAAAGCGTTGTCTATGGTATTTACTTTTTACTAAAGACAACGATTTTTAATGAAGTGTTGTCTTTAGTGTTGTTGTTTATGGTCAAAGACAACATTTTTTTAAAAAACGTTTTTTAAAGTGTTGTGTATGTTTCCCCTAAACTCACTTAAAATAAATTCGCAGCCCTCGCTTTGCTAAACTCTAAACCCTCAACGCGCGCGCGCCTTCTCCTCACCACTCCTCTCCACGAGTTCTCCTCTCCACTCCTCTCCACGAGTGCCTTCTCCTCTCCTTCTCCTCTCCACGAGTGCCTTCTCCTCTCCACGAGCGCCTTCTCCTCTCCACGAGCGCCTTCTCCTCTCCTTGCCGCGTGATCTCCTCTGAACCCTAATCTCGACCCAAACTCCTCACGCAAAACTCCTCACGCCGGCCCAACTCCTCCAAGTCGAGATCCCTAATCTCGCATTTCCCCATCTCCTCAATCAAAGTCAGCTTATCCTTTCTCAAATCTCTCGAGCCCTCGACGCAGATCCAGCGGAGTGTAGACGCCGAGCGGAACAATCGCCAGGATGGTCTGTATTGCGTGCCTGTTGCCTTTGTTCTTGATCCCCGTCGTTAACGCCTTGCCTCTGCTCTTCGATCTCATCGTCGGTAAGATCTACAGGCTTTTCGGCTGGGAATACAGAAAGCCTGCAAGGGTGCCAGCTGCTTGTCCATACAAGCCTGCTTCAAAAAATGTTGATGGTTTAAATGCAGGTACAGAGTCTCTTGTGGAACCTCATAAAAATTCTGCTACACAATCTGATAAAAAAGAAGAATAGAATCAGAGTCAGCAGCTGTTTCCATGCCAAATGAACAGTTTGAAGTTTGTATAAGCATGTTAAAAAATCCTACTTAATGATCTTATGGCAGTGTGTTACATGTGGTCTAATTATATAAACGAGTGCAGTTTCTGGCTTCTTCCTGTGGTGTTATGGCACATGGATGAGATGAAATGTGCATTCGATGCTATTATTATTTCTTGAAATGTCGTCTGCTCAAAAAAAAAAAAAAAAAAAAAATCAAAGTCAGCTTACCCTTCCTAATCTTCTCACGGCTCCTCAACTCCTCTGAACCCTTCGATCTTAGTTCCTTCCTCGCAGAGCAGATTCGAGAGTAGGAGGAACGGAAGAAAGAAAGGTAAAATTTCTTCCATCCCTCTAGAATAAGATTTTGTTTATTTTTGATTATTTTCCGAACTAGCCATTTTGCCGGATTCATACTGCATCAATTTTCCCCCTCCCCTGATTGTATTTTCTCATGATTTAGTCATTCCTCGATGGCACGGATCGATGAGTACATAATCTGATGAAGACTGATTAAAAATATGGTTTGCATAGATGAGTACATAATCTGATGAAGTTTGTGCTAGGCACTATATATTTAGAGTTGTTGAAGTCAAAGTGAGGCTCAATCTGACTAAAATACCAAAACACTTTAATTAGGATTCCTGGTTCTCAATCACGTGGGAATCAAAGAGGAAGTCCTACTCAAAAGAGGATGTCCAACTTAACTAAGGAGACTTCTTATATATCATTACATTATTTTTTTCATTGAAAATGAGGTTTTTTTCCATTTTTTATTATATGTTTAATAAGGAGGTCCTGTTTAGTAAATCTACAGGCATTTTGCATATTATTGGCAACTGATGATCCTATACAGAATTGATAAACCTCTATAGTTCTACTTGTCACACTACTTTTTATTGCTTTGTACTGCTTTTGATGTTTTGATTTAATTGAAATTTGGAAGCCAATGTTAATTCATATTTTTTTCCAGGTATCTTGTTCAGATAATCACATTCATCTGCTAAAAATGCCTACAATGGATATCTCAAAATCCATATCGGGAATCAAGGTTTGTCATACCATATGGTTTAGACATCAATGCTTTGTTGGCTTAGTTTTACTGAAAACCTTTCCTGGATAAACTTTCGTATGTTGATATATTCTAGTATATCTTCAGCCTCCTTTTTCGTTTCCTCTCAAACATGAAGGATCCTGCACACAAGTTGCATTTGAGCAGACAACTGGATTAGTTGCTGTTTCCACTGAAGATTATTGTGTACAATTCTATAGCTTGTTTGACAACCATGAGGTTTCAGAGGTGATGGCTCTATTTTTGCATTCTGATATTATCATCTAGAGCTTGACATCTCTTTTTTCCTTTTAAGAAAAAGCAAGTTCTCATGATATTTATTTTATTGCTTAGGTCCAAGTGTGCAAAAGAAATTTTCAGCCTGCAGATGACGTTATGGTACGCCATTAACTAATCAAGATATATTTGCGGTGCTGTATCTGTTATGACTATTACCTTAACTTTTGTTCTGTTGTATCCGTAGCTCTTTGAGTCAATCGTCCATGCATTAGTAGGCTGTTAGTTTAGAAGCAATTCTAATTTGTAGTTTGACATTTGGAAAGAATGCATTATTTGTACCAACTGCCAAATTTCTGTAAACAGCTTGATTGGAGTTGCATTTTTATGGATTCTTTGGGTCATTTTTTGCTAAGACATTATTGCTTCCAGGAATTAGCTCTGTAAATATCACTGTTACTGTTGGGTTCCATTAACTAGAAACAAGTATATTTGATACAACTCAGTTATGGGGTACAAAAATATCCATTTTGATTCTGATTAGCCAGCCACATAGAAGGCAGGGATATAAGCTAGAAAGTACCACAATTGGTTCCTATTTGCTGGAAACTGGAAATGCACGTGTCATAACTCCCACAGGCTCTCTTTGTGGCAGTTGTGGGGTATTCAATTACATGTTTCTATTGCTGGAGTAATCAGTCATGGATTGTCTGGGACAAGATAGAGATTTAATTTAGTTTAAAGCTCAATAATTTCTGAGATTCATGCTAAACTACCATGCTAGGATTGGTGTGTAGTTTGTGTTTCAATAGAGCGAGATCACAAATTTGCACCTATTTAAATAATGTCTTGGGGATGCATTTTGAGAGAGTCAATCTTAAAATCTGCTTGGTTGCTGTCATAATTTGTTTTAAGCATGTAATTACTTTTGCATTACAACATAGATAGCTATCATAATTCTTGTAGATGATGAATTAGATCTTTGAATTTTTGGCTAACTCTTCGTGGATGTACTTGTACTTCGATGGTTGCAGCTATATGTGGCTCTTGTAGCCATTTCTCTTGATGGCTCCTTAATGGCTACCATTGATGTGACAATTCCTGAAGAAAAATTAGGGGGTTTGGTTTGTCTAAAATACTGGACTCGTGGTTCCCTAGTGGCAGAGTACTTATTATCCACTGTCATATATGAGCCTCACAGGTAAGAAGACTACAAACAGAGCTTCATCTATTGTTCTTTATTTTTTTGTTTATTTATTCTATAAATCTTTCATAACTTTGCGAATAGGGACCATCAATCTTTTAATTTTCTATGATGTCAATTGGAGAAGTATTTAATTTGGCACACCAATGTGGTCTTTCATATCAGTGAGACAAACATATTTCCTTTTCAATTTTCTAGATACTTTAGTTTTATGTAACAGAAGTTTCATTGGTTTTTAATTTCTATATAGTTTTGGTGCTTATGATTTGGTTATTATATCCGCACATTCACGCATTTCTTTTGCAATATGAAAAGCATCCTTGAATGATCAGATCATATCTTATTCCAGCATATTGAACCTTTTGATTGTTGGAAAAGAGTGATAAGTTTGATTGTTACCATTACTCATTTTAGAGAAATTCTTCAAGTTGACAATCTTGAATTAGTTAAATGTTGATCAATTTTATATTGAAACTTCATTTCTGGTCTATATGGTTATGGGCTGACGTTGCTTATCCTTGAGTGATCCATATGGTTGTGGGCTGGCTTAGCTCTTCTTTGAGTGATTGGTTGCCAAGTTGTTCTCTGCTGCTTAATAATTCTTGGTTCTTTGTTACTGCTGCCGTTATCATTACTACCATCCCATGTTTGTCCCAACTGTTTGGAATCAGTTACATGAATCTTATCCTTCGGAGCTCCAGGACAAATTATAAGATTTTCACTACTTGACTAATGTTTTCTTTGCACTTCTTTAACCCTTTACACCTTCCACTCTAACAGATAAAATAAACCACCTTTTTATATTTTCTTTACTTTCTGATGTAGTGATGCTCAAGTTTCATCTCTTGCATTTCGCCCTGGACACAACATGGCTGTCACATCATCTTATGGTGGTGATTTTAAGGTAGTGTCTATTAGGCTCTTTTCTTTCTGTTGCCCCATTGTATATAATGATTAAATGAGTAATCTATTTTTCAGGTTTGGGTTCATGGTTCTCATGCCGACAGAAATAATGAATCAATCCAGAGAACTGGTTGGAGATGCCAATCTGTTGGTTCATACAAGTATTAAATTTTGCTGCCAATGAAATGTTTTTTCCTTTATTATATTAATATCATTGCTCATTTGATGCCTTTTAGTTTTTATGATTTATTTTAACATAAAAAATTATTTGTATCGAATGAAATTGAAATAATTTGTGGAAGCAGACAGCTTTCAAATCAAGCAGAGATATTTAAAGTAATACTTGTATTTGATGCTACTCAGAGCTGAACCAGTTGATTGGGCGTATGGAACTTGCAATTTTGTATATACATTAATTATGAAAAAAAGATACTGTTTCTTAATTTAAAGGATGCCTTGTTTTTTAATTGAATTATTGGTGAAATCTTTAAACTATTTTTTGAAATTATTTGCTTGCATATATTTCTTTTCCCATCATATAGTGTTGTTGCACAGTGGAACTCCCATGAAATTAATTTCTTTGAATTGATGACAGGGGAAAATCATTAACAGCTGCTGCTTTTTCTGCCGATGGATCAGTCCTTGCTATTGCAGCTGAGACTATAATTACATTATGGGATCCAGATTCCAATATTCTTGTGGCTATGATTGGAGATACACTTTCGGTAATCATCATTTTGCCTATATTGTTATCTGGCAAATCGAAATAGCAGTGAATGTCCTTACATCTGTTTTTTTTTCCTTTTTCTTGTACAGCCAATTACAAAGCCTTCATTTGTTGGGGAATCAGAATATCTGGTGTCCTATACACACGGTTTAAAGCCACAACTTTCAGTTTGGAGTACTTCAAATTTGGCATTGTACTGGTCTCACGGGATTGTTACAGAAGGTGTGCATTTTTTGGCTCTTAAATGATCGTAGTATAAATCCAAGACTAAAAGAACCAGAAAATTAAAATGAAATAAAAAGAACCAGTCCATTTTTGGCACTTTAGATGTTCATGTCAACAGTTCTATACAACAACAATCTTGAGTCCTAAAGCTTCTATTTTGCAAGTGTCTCTAGCATACATGCACTAATATTAATAAATTGCAAATGTCCAAAATAGGCAGCAAGAACCAGTCCATTGTTGGACCAGTATAAACTTACCGTGGCTTTGCGAATGGTGTATGATTACAAACAAAGCTCACATTTTGTGAAATATTTATAGAATTTTTTATATTTCTTTAACTTTATACTATTTTCTCTTTGAGTAGTTAGAAGATTGTAATCTTTTGTCTTGTTGATGGTTCCCATTTTTTTACAGCCGTAAGCTGTTCCCATGATGAATCTCAATTCGCCGTCTTAGCTCTTCTCAGTTCAGCAGGTGATGCTGATGCAAAAGGAAATGGGGTAATATTTTTCTTCGATGTGGAAGATCCTGTTCCTGTGGCAACCTAAGAGGAATAAGTCATTTCCTCGATGGCACGGATGAATACCTAAAATCCATCCTCTACTCCACCATTCTTTGCCACTCCTCAAGCCGAAACAACTGCAAAGGTAGAGTCAACATCAAGTATTACATTGTGCCTGGCTACAAGAAGACCGGGGCCGCAAAATCCAATAAAGACAGGTCAAACATCAAGTAGCATTTTGTAACTTATTCCTCTTAGGTTATATGCTTGGTTAATATATATGCTTAGAACTTGTAAAGACAGGTCAAACATTAATATGCTTGGTTAATATATCCATCTACAGCACTCCCGCTTTTTCCTCTAAATATGATTTTCATTTAGCACAGAACTAATGCCAATTTTTTTATTTTGATGCAATGTTTAAAGAGCTTGAGTAGAAGTTGGCCCTAAAGAAAACTTGTCAGTTCGATATATATAAACACACTTACGGTATGAATTACATGTATATATAACATTGACATATTATTTAGTACGAGATTTACATGTATGAAAGTTTTCATACAAAATTTCTTGATTGCCTACAACCCCAGGTGTGCTGATGACAAGTTGAAGAAGATGGCTCTAAGAGTGATAGCTGAAAGCCTTTCAGAAGAAGAGATTGCTGGACTTAAAGAAGCAATTCCATGCGATGGACACCAACAACAGCGGTTAGTCAATGATGAGGTTTTGTAAAACTTGTGTGTTTGAAAAATTATTGTCATGAAGTTAAGGATAACTTGTATGATACAAATTTAATTTGTGGATCAATATGTATACATTTTGTTTGTATAATATAAAGTTTTATTTATTTGTTAAATAGTCTTATTATAAAAATGATTGTGGTTGTGGATATTCAATTATATGTAAATTTTGAGTATTTTTATAATTTTGCTATTTAAAAAACACTATTTTTATAAATTTAAAAGACAACGTTTTTAAGTAATAAAAGACAACGCTTAAAAAACAATGTCTTTGAGACCAACCACAACGCTTTTAAAGCGTTGTCTTTGATATGTGCATTTTTACAACAGCATCTTTAACAACGCTTTTTAAGAACGAATAGACAACGCTTAAAAAGCGTTGTCTTTGTGACCAACCACAACGCTTTTAAAGTGTTGTCTTTGATATGTGCATTTTTACAACAGCATCTATAACAACGCTTTTTAAGAACGAAAAGACAACGCTTAAAAAGCGTTGTCTTTGTGACCAACCACAACGCTTTTAAAGCGTTGTCTTTGATATGACTTTCTACAACACCATCTACAACATCACTTTTTAAGTACATACGACAACGCCAAAAAAGCGTTGTTGTTTAGCTTTTTTCTTGTAGTGCTTCTTGTCGCCGGCCAAAGAATTGCCGTCCACAACAAGTGGCCATCGCCGTCCACCAAGCTTTTGATTTGCCGCTTCCGTCGGACAGTAAGGTTCCAGTGCCAAGTATTATTTCCAACCACCGAAAATTCTTCCAGCAAGGTCTATTACGATCAAGGGACAAGTTATTTATTTTCGATATCAAATACTCAATGACATCACGATGGCCAAAAGTAAAGTTTAGACCGATGTAAAATTTGTCACATCATTAGTTATACTGATATTCATTGCTCTAGAAGATTTGATTGGTCTTATAATCGAAGAAGATGTCAAATTTGTCTCAGAATTGGACATATTGGTATTTAATGTCCTAAAAGATTTAACTCAAATTTTGCTGGTGGTCTTGCAGCATTGGGACAACCAACTATTTCACAAGGAAAGCATGCATCTTCAAATCGACCACCACCTTCTTGGAATTCTACAGCCTAGTCATCTCATTCTGGAGCATTCTCATATTGTATCTCTCCTAATATAGTTTCATCGACTCTTGAGAACCCAAGATGACATCTGGATTCTAGAGCAACTCATCATGTTACACCGGAATATAATATTCTCACAGAAGCTTCACCTTATGATGGACCCGACATGGTACAAATAGGTAATGGCTCAGGTTTGCAAATTACTCACATTGGAAACACATCTTTTCACTCATGCGGTCGTACTTTTCGCATGCGCAACATTCTTTCTATCACTAAAAATTTACTTTCCGTCTGTTAGTTTGCTCTTGATAATAATGTGTTATTTGAATTTCATCCTCATCATTATCTTGTGAAGGATCCCACAACAAGAAATATTCTACTTCAAGGAAATATTAAAGACATCTTTATCATCTTCAGTTCACCTATACTAATGCGTTTGTTGGAGAATACACTGATAAATTCTCTTGGCATGCACGTCTTGGTCATCCGTCACTACGTGTTGTTCAGAATATCATTAACCAGTATGGTTTACCAATTTCTTTAGCCTCCTCTTCTCATTAATGTGAAGCTTGCATGAAAACAAAATCTCATAAATTACCTTTTGTGTCTTCTTCTCGCACTTCTAGTTTTCCTTTAGAAATTATTCACTCTGATGTGTGGGGTCTTGCTCCTATTCTATCTAATCAAGGTTTTCTTTATTATGTTATTTCCATTGACAATTTCAGCAAGTTATGTTGGTTGCTACTAGGAATACCGTCCTAGTTCCCCTGTACAAAAATTTGTACAAGCATAGAACTATCTTAGCTACCCATGTGTTCTGCTAAAGTTAAATTTGGATTGCAAACGATGCTTAACATTATTAATCCAAATTTCCCTTTAGAAGTTAAACTTGGATTGGGAACGAAACTTAACATTCCTACTCCAAGTTTAACCGATGTGATTTTCCTAAGTTAAACCATATTACAGAAGTTATCAAATATCTATTTCTAAGATCGATTTCCAGGTTAAACATAGCGAGATACTAGGTCTTCTTGGGTATGAGATCATCCACCACTTCCTAGACAAATCCTCACAGAGAAATTAGATATTTAACTTCTTACAGTAAACTAGGTTTAACTATAAGGACCTCAATAGAAACACATTATCGAAACATGAAATTGAAAAATAAAATCGATAACAAAAATGATAACTTAAAACCGATAACCTCTTGTGTTTGATTTTACAAGATCTATACAAAAGGGTGAACTAGTCATGATGCGGAAACTAATAACTAGTTATATCTTTCGTTGCTTATAGACCTCTTGATCTTCTATTGTATTCCTCTCATTCTCTTAAACGTCGTGTGGGCGACGATCTTCCAAGAGGTAGTCCACCCAAGCTTCTTCCAAAGCTTTCAAGATCCGACCACCAACTATCCTCCAAGGGATGCTATACAAGAGAGCTTCCTTCTCTTCTTCTTCTTCTCCTTCAAGCAACCGACCACCAAGAGATCACCACCAATTGATAGTGCCGGACTCCAAGAGAGAAAATAAAAGGAGAGAAGAGAAAGAGCAAGGGATGACCACCAAGGAAGAATAGAGAGGAATAGAAGATGTGTTCTTGGGTGAGGCACCCCTCCTTCTCTTTTATATTCCTTGGTCTTGGCAAAAAAGGAAAGTTTTGTAACAAAAAATAAAACTTCCTTTCTTATCATAGAATGGCCGACCACAAGCTTGTTCTCCAAGCAAGGAAAGATTTTAAATAAAAATTAAAATCTCTCTTTTAAAATCCATTTTGTGGGTAGTTATAAAAGGAATGTTTTATAAATTAAAATCACTCTCTTTTAAATCCTTTTATGGATATCTATAAAAGATAAGATTTAAAATAAAACATGGTTTCAAAAAAGAAAAGTTTTATAACAAAAATTAAAATCTTTCTTTCATATTATAGATAACTACAAATAAGGAAAGATTTCAAATCTCTCTTTTATGTTGGTACGGGAAGCATCCGACGATCGAACCTATGTTTTGATAATGACAAAAGGTTCAAAGTTAAGTTGTTTTATGATCTAACAGTTTGAATGAGATTGCAAGAAAGTCCTAACTGTACTTAGGCAAAAATCCTAGCTGCAGTTAGGCAGGTGGAAAAGCCTAGGGGGTGGTAACCCTAAGTCAGGGGGTGGTAACCCTATGCGGAAAGTCTTGGCGGGTCGAGGGCTTCAGGCAAAAGTCCTAGAGGGTGGTAACCCTAGGTGGAAAGTCCTGGTGTCACGAACCAGGTGGAAGACTGGACGGATCGGGGAGTGGGCATCCAACAGAAAGTCCGGAAGCATTGAACGCCAAGCAAAAGTCCAGTCGATCTGGAGGATCGTGCTGGCATCAGGTAAATCTCCTGAGTGGAGTAGGTGAGGATGCGTTCCCCGCCGAGGGAACAATAGGCGTCAGGTCGACCTAGGGTTTCCGATTGGAAATATGAAGTCAGACCCGGATAGTCTGGAGACTGTCAATATTTTATTTATGACTATTATGTGTGAACTTTGTTTTGTAGGGTATGTGTTTAGGACTAACACATTTTGCAGGAACAAAGGAGTAAGTCACACCTCGGATGAACAGTGTTTGAGGTGCCTCCATGGAGCTTGGAGGCGCTTCGGGTGCAGAGTGTGAGCTGGCTACGAAGAGAAGCTGGAGGCACCTCGGACGGAGCTGGAGGCGCCTTGGACCAGGGCTTGGAGGCGCCTGAAGCAGGATATGAGATGAACTTTTCAGCACTGATCCACGCGGCTGACTCGGCGTGTTGGGGGTGCCTTGGATGGTGTTGGAGGCGCCTCCAGCAGTGCATAAAAGGGGGTCTCAAGACAGCAACAAGAACACAACTTTCTGAGCCATCTTTGTGCAACGAGCTGCTCAAGAAATGACCCGACAAAGCTACAACTCAAAGCCGACAACCCGAAACTCTGAATCTGCTATTTCCTTTTGTTGTTGGTAAATTTAACAGCTCTTATTGTACGTAATTTGTAACACCTTTCGAGCTTATAGTTGTTTCCCACCGGAAGCGATCAACGATCGCGGGACTTGGAGTAGGAGTCGCCACAGGCTCTGAACCAAGTAACCAACTTGAGTTAGCGTTTGTTCTTTTCTTTTCTGCTGCATTTATCTACTCTATACGTAAAATCGAACGAAATAGCCACGAGCGCTATTCACCCCCCTCTAGAGCTTCTTGATCCAATAATTGGTATCAGAGCGGGGTCGCTTCGATTTGGTGCAACCACCAATCAAGCATTTTTTTGTGGTTATTTTCAGTTTTATGGAGTCAATTAGAATTAACTTTATAACTATATTCTAATTCCTTTTTACGAATAGGATTTTACTCGAAATTGGTGCAACTCCACTCGAGCTCATTATTTTAACTCTATTCCCGCACTACTAATCCAAGACCTAGTCTTGGGACATCTCATTCTATTTTGTGCTTGGATATTAACTAAATGGCCAAGCAAGAAGGATACAACACCGTTCGTCCCCCGATCTTCATCGGAGAAGACTTTGGGTACTGGAAGGGATGAATGAAAATCTTCCTAAAGATCCAGTTCGAGATGTGGATGATCGTCATGACTGGATTCCAACTGCCAACCGAAGAAGACGGCAAGGCTACACCCTGCGAGAACTGGGAACCAACCCTAATCAAGAAGGTGGAAGCCAATGCCAGAGCGACCTGCACCCTCCAGTGTGGACTGACCAAGGAGGAGCTCAACAGAGTTGGTCCGTTTTCAACCGCAAAAGAGCTATGGGAGAAACTGATTGAACTATACAAGGGCACCTCCGACACCAAGGTAAGCAAGAGAGATTTATTGTTTAATAAATTATATAATCTCAAAATGCAGGAAGGAGAGACAGCAAGTCAACTCCACAAACGTATTCAAGATATTCTCAACTCCCTCCACGCGATCGGGCAAAAGGTTGAGAACAGAGATATAATAAGGTATGCTCTCAACGCGTTTCTAGGGAGTTCATTGTGGGCATCAATGGTAGATTCCTACAAGGTCTCCAAGGATTTATCTTCTATAAAATTAGATGAGTTATTCTCTGAGTTTGAATTACATGAGCAGACTAATGCACAACCAACCGAGAAGGGCAATGCTTTGGTTGTAGGGACAAGCACAACACGTGAACTTAGACCAAGGCGTAGAATCGAACCAGAATCGGATGAAGAACCTGACTCAGACGATGAAGACGATGAGCTAACGGTTGAACTCATCAACCTTGTAAAGAAGCTCTACAAGAAGAAGAAGGGGTTCAACAAGAAGGACCTCAAGAAGGCAGTTCATTCCAAGGAAGCCCAATCAAGCTCAAAGGTAAAATTTGAAGTGACATGTTATGGCTGCAACCAGAAGGGACACATCAAGGCCGACTGTCCTAATCAAAAGGAGGTAAAGAAATAGAGAAAGAAAAAGGTATTGAAGGTAACATTCGAAGAATCTTCCTCAGAAGACGACGACGACGACGAACTCGATCAGACAAGTCTCCTTGCACTGATGGCCCGAGACCAGATCAATATGTCCGAGAGCGAGAGAGAATCGGAAGCTGAATCAGATCCGTATCTATTTCCGAAGAGCCTAACCCCACTGTAAGTATTCCGCGTTTAAACAATTTAGTTAATTATTTATTACGTAAATTAGCAAAATCCAATATTCGGATCAAGTCACTTCTGAAAGAGGTAACAACCCTTAAAGAAGTGACCAACTCCAAATCCTTGTCTGAATTCGTTCAGACTGGAACCTCGACTCAAGTCCAAAAGCTTGAGGAAGAGAATTCCAACCTGAAAATTCAAGTCAAGGATTTGAAGACCGCATTGGAACGATTCACTTTGGGTTCCAAGAATCTTGACCTGATTCTTGGAAAACAAAAGGCCGTATACAACAAATTTGGAATTAGATTCAAGCCTAAAAAGAAGTATAGATCGTATTTTTCACTTGTATACAGAACAAATAGAAAAGTAGTCCAAGCATGGGTACCCAAGTCCAACTTGGACAATCAAGTTGGACTTGGTCAATATTGGGTCCCTAAGGATCAAGTACATTACCTTGATAGATCTTATCGAGGCTATGATCCAGGGGGAGCCAAAAGAAAAATTGTATTAATAAACAAATAAATCATTAAAAGAACATAATTAAATTAAAAGTAAAAACTTAAATCTAATCTATAAATTAAATAAACATATATAAAATTATCAATAATTTAGGTGGAGGCTCCATAATAGCTGGCACCTCCAAAACTAACCTACCCGGTAGGGTAATTAAAACTAATTAGAAAAGGAACAAGTTTAACTTGACCTATGGTACTGACGAAATTTTGGATGATAGTACGTTAGGGAAGCTTAGTCTATGCATGTCTAGGAAGATATGACTTTGACCTGGTGCATTTGGCTAAGTGGAACTAAACGAAGCTACCCTTTATGGATCGTAACCAGTTAGACCAAGGTTTTGTATTAAGTTCAGTAGGTATGACTATTTGAAAAACCTCGAAGGCATGGTTACTTTAATGATGTCCAAGTGACTCACCATAGCCCAGAAGTTTATCCAAAGAATGTCTATTTGTTGGGCCCAAAACTAAACCTGAATCTAACACAAAGTTAAACCAAACCCTATAATTGAACCTAATTCATCTCAGAAAATTATAGGATTCCCTGATTGTAAAATTTAAGATTAGGTGAGATGATTAAGAATTAAAATTAAATCAAATTAAATATAATTAAATTAAATTAAATTAAAATTAAATATAATTAAATTAAATTAAATTAAATCAAATTAAATACAATTAAATTAAATTAAATTAAATTAAATTAAATACAATTAAATTAAATAAAATAAAATAAAATTAAATACAATTAAATTAAATTAAAATCAAATTAAATTCAATTAATTAAGCTAAATTAAATTAATTAAATTAAAATTAATATTTCAAATTAAAATCTTTCAAATTAATTAACTTAAAGCTTTTTAAATTAATTCACTTAAAGTTTCTCAAAATAAATTATTCTTCAAAAATTACTTAACTTAAAACAAATTCAACATCTTACAAATCACCCATAGGAATAACTGAGTGTTAACCTAGATTGGGTGAGATGAAAAATTATGGAGCTTATTTCAATCAAACTATCTTTTGATCCATCAAAAAGAATCCAATTCAAATACTTTATGTGTAGGAATTGGATCAATGGATGTTGGATTGTGGATGCTCCAGACATATGACTGGAGATAGGTTGAAGTTCACTAAGCTCAAATGCAAGAACCTAGGATTAGTTGCATTCGGCAACGACGGTAAACTTAAGGTAATAAGAAAGGATAATATCAAACTTAGTTCCGATTTCATTATTCAAAACATTTTATTAGTTAAAAATTTTAACTTTAATTTACTGAGTATAAGTCAATTGTGTGATAGTGACTACTTAGTTACTTTTGATAATTCTGGGTGTTTAGTTAAAAATATTGATAACCCCGAAATCATACTTAAGCGGCTTAGGAAAAATAACATCTACACAATTTACCTGCCCATATCCTCAACAAAGTGTCTCTTGACACAACAAGAGGAAACCAACCTGTGGCATAGAAGACTAGGTCACACTTATGTCAAACTCATTTAAAAAATGAGTCGAAACGGCTTAGTTAGAGGGCTACCCAAATTAAGGAAGTTAGAAAATACAATTTTCCAAGCTTGCCAACAAGGTAAATAAACCAAATCAACCCACAAGTCAACCAATCTAGATAGAACTGACTCCTTACTTGAGCTCCTACATTTAGATCTATTTGATTCACATGGAGCCAAGTCGCTAAGTAAAAATCAGTATTGCTTAGTCATAATTGATGATTACTCTAGGTTCACTTGGGTAAAGTTTCTAAAAACAAAAGATGAAACCTTTGAAGATTTTAATAATTTTTGCAAATTAACAGAAAATGAAAAAGATACCAAAATTAAAAGAATAAGAAGTGATCATGGGGGTGAATTTAAAAATCATAGGTTTACCCAATTTTGTAAAATCAATGGATACAAACATAAATTTTTATGCCCTAGAACCCCCCAACAGAACGGTATAATAGAATGGAAAAATAGAACCCTACAAGAGGCTGCTAGAACCATGTTAAATGAGTATAACTTAAATCATCAATTCTGGGCCGAAACAATAAATACAACAAACTATATTCAAAATAGAATTCTGATTAACAAAGTACACAATAAAATCCCCTATGAAATATACTATAATAAAATTCCCAATTTGAACTATTTAAAAGTATTTGGATGTAAAGTTCACATTTTAAACACTAAAGATTACTTAGGAAAATTTACACCCATATCAGTCCAAGGAATATTTTTAAGATACTCCTCAACCAGTAGGGCCTATAAAGTCTATAATCAAAATACCCTAAAAGTTGAAGAAACAACTAATGTAATCTTTGATGAAGAAAATAACCTACCTAATATAAATGAAAATGTTGACATTATCCCAAGAATTATAGAAGATGATGAAATTCAACCTAACACTACTAAACTAGAGGAACTAGTTACTGACCCAAGTATAAGACCAACAAGAATAAATACTTCTCACCCACCTGACCAAATTTTGAGTGACCCAAACCTAGGAGTTAGAACTAGATTTTCTTATAGAAACTTGAGTCAGATTGCCCTTATTTCTAAAATTGAGCCGAAGACTATAGAAGAAGCCCTACCTGACCCAGACTGGATCATTGCTATGTAGGAAGAGTTAGCCCAATTTGATAGAAACCAAGTATGGGAACTTGTACCTAAACCCATAGATAAGTCAATAATTGACACCAAATGGATATTTAGGAATAAATTGGATGATCAGGGTGATATAGTAAGAAATAAGGTCAGACTAGTAGCCAAAGGATTCAGCCAGGTTGAAGGGTTAGATTATGATGAAACATATGCACCAGTAGCTAGACTCGAATCCATTAGGATGCTGCTGGCATATTCAACAAATAAAGGATTTAGGTTATACCAAATGGATGTCAAGTCAGCCTTCTTAAATGGGTTTATTAAAGAAGGGGTATATGTGAGCCAACCGCTAGGATTTGAGGACCAAGACAACCCAAACCATGTATTTAAACTAAAAAAGGCCTTATATGGACTAAAACAAGTACCTAGGACATGGTATGAACGATTATCTAATTACCTAATATCCAAGGGCTTTAACCAAGGTCAAATAGATCAAACCCTATTTGTCAAAACCTTAGAAAAAGACATTTTTATAGCCCAAATCTATATTGATGATATAATTTTTGGCTCAACCAACACTAGAATTTTAAAAGAATTTGTTAAATTAATGAAAAATGAATTTGAAATGAGTTTGGTGGGGGAACTTAATTTTTTCTTAGGCTTACAAATTAAACAAACCAGAGATAGAATCTATATGTATCAAACTAAATATGCTAAGGAACTAATTAAAAAATTTGGCATGGAAAATTCAAAAGTAATAAATACCCCAATGGCAACTAATATCAACATTGACTCTGACCCAGAAGGAAAACCAGTAGACCCAAGGTACTACAGAAGTGTAATAGGTAGCTTACTGTACCTAACTGCAAGTCGATCGGACATTCTTTTTGCAGTAGGTATGTGCACAAGATATCAATCTTGCGTAAAAGAGTCACACTTAACTCACGTTAAAAGAATACTTAGGTATATTAAGAGAACCTTAAATGTAGGCCTATAGTATCCTAGGACTAACTGCCTATTCTGATTTAGACTATGCTGGGTGCAAACTAGATAGAAAAAGCACAAGTGACAGTTATCAATTTCTAGGTCAGTGCCTAGTAAGTTGGTCAAGTAGAAAGCAACACTGTGTTTCCCTATCTACCACTGAAGCTGAATACATAGCTCTAGGAGAATGTGCATCTCAATTATTATGGATGATGCATACCTTAAAAAACTACCAATTAGAATATCAAAATACTAAAATCTCAATTGACAACATAAGTTCAATCAACTTAACCAAAAACCCAATTCACCATTCAAGGACTAAACACATTTTGTAAGGGATCACGTAGCTAAGGGAGATATTGTACTTAACTATGTTGAGTCCAAATCAAACCTAGCTGACATATTCACAAAACCCTTATCTGAACTTGAGTTTAGTGCACTTAGAAGATAAATATGAATGTGTTTAGTAGAATAGAACGTATTCAGCTTGATTTTTGTAAAATTCTAAGAAAAATGTTAATTTCAAAATCCCAACTTTATTAGATTTATCAAATTTTGGACTTAGCCTAGGAACTTATCCTAGAAATCATGTTCCCCTAGATTTTAGCTAGAGCATCTCACAAACACCCTAGGCTTAACTTGCTTGTGGTTGAAATAAACTTAGAACGACGTGAGATGCATAGGGTATAGCCTAGACTTCAATATGCTTATTTTTGTGCATCGCAGTAAGTCTGGGCGTTAAATACCAAAAATACAGTAATCAAGTTAAGTGATCCTGACTTAGTCAAATCTAACTGGATTTTCAACTTAACTTGACTAACCAAGTGAAAGCTGTTACCTTCTAGGTAAGCAGTTAGTAGCTAATGGTTAGACATTTGGCCCAGGGGATTAAATGATTAATTTTAAATTTCAAAATTACTCATGCTTGGACTTTAGGACTTCTTGAATGTGAATGAATGACCTTAATTAAATTTTTTTTCGAGTTAAGCTCCTCCCTCTTTGTAGCTAAAATTTAACTAAGTCTTTCAAACTAAATAATCTCTTCTTAAAAACTTTTCAAAAAATTCAATATCTTTTAGTTCAAAATCAAGCTAAGTAATTTTCCAACTTTAGCTATATTTTCTAATAACATTTCCTTATTAAACCTTCAGCTAAGTAACTTCTATAGCTGTTGATATGGGTTAGGTTTTGTGGGTCTTCAGATAAGGAAAGAAAAGGAAGAAAGAGTCAAAGGAGGAAGGCCAATAACGGCCGAAACATACTTTCAGAACAAAGGTAGGCCAATATCGGTCGATACATGCCTGCCGAATGAAGGTAGGCCAATATCGATCGATACATGCTTGCCGAACGAAGGTAGTCCAATATCGGTCGATACATGCTTGCCGTATGAAGGTAAGTTAATAACGACCGATGCACACTCCAAAGCAAAGATAGACCAATATCGGTTGATACATGCCTGCCGAACGAAGATAGGCCAATATCGGTCGATACATGCTTGCCGTATGAAGGTAAGCCAATAACGACCGCTACATACTCCGAAGCAAAGATAGACCAATATCGGTTGATACATGCCTGCCAAATGAAGGTAGGCCAATATCGGTCGATACATGCCTGCCGAACGAAGATAGGCCAATATCGGTCGATACATGCTTGCCGTATGAAGGTAAGCCAATAACGACCGCTACATACTCCGAAGCAAAGATAGACCAATATCGGTCGATACATGCCTGCCGAACGAAGATAGGCCAATATCGGTCGATACATGCTTGCCGTATGAAGGTAAGCCAATAACGACCGATACATACTCCAAAGCAAAGATAGATCAATATCGGTCAAGAGGGTTCTTTCGAGCAAAGAACCCGCATAGTTCCTTCAATGAATACCTTAGAAACATGATAAAATGTTATTTTTTAACACAACAAAGATACAAACAGAAGTCACATGAAGAAGAATCATACATGAATATACCGAATAGAATAATTCATGATAGAGAATATATATTTTGGCGGAAAATATGCTTTCAGCTTGTCTTGCAGGCGCTAAACGACAAAGAAGGTACATCTGGGGTACAAAAAAGCTTCCTTAAAAATCATCTTCCCCAAGTATGCAGCTGATGTCACAACGAACTCTAACAAACCGGGGTCCACTTCATGACTACGGAGGTTATATGAAGTGGTATAAAAGGGGGAATCCTCTCCGTTGGCTAGGTAAGTTCACATCCCTAATTTTCTGGCTACTGTTCATCTTCTTTCTCCTTCCTTCCTCGACATCAAGAGAGATCACTAACTTGAGCGTCGGAGGGCCTAGCCAGGGATTCCCACCCTGGTCTTAGGTCACTGACGATAGTGTTGGTTGGTCTCTTGTGCGCAGGGAGCTTCGGGAGCTTGAAAGTTCGGTTTTCTCCTATTTGGACGGGGATTTCTTCCTACTTATCAGATGTCCTTCGGTGATTCTGGTTTTCTTCCGATCCGCTTTGGGTTTCTCGGGTTGAGGTTTCACCGGCATTAGTCTTCGTCATTACAGTGGGTTTCCTTCTTCCGGATCTCCTTCACGGTCAGCTTCTCAGACTGGATCAAATTTGGCGCCGTCTGTGGGAAATTCGCCTGAATCTGAGACTACGTGATGGAAGAGGCTGGGAAGTCGAACCTACTTACTATCAGCCGCGAAGATTTGGATCTCCTCATTAATTCTCATGTTCAGAAAGCCCTACAACAACAACAGCAACAATTGCAAGCTCATACTGGGGCCACTCTGCCGACGACTCATCATCCGGCGGTATCAACTACTGAGCATCGGAAAGGAAAGGAAATGGAAGAAGAGGCACCTTTGTATTTTCCTCCAACTACTGTTTCTCCAACCAGGCATCCACGAGCCTTCCTTCGCACTCCCTTGGATCCAGGGGGTAAGAAGCCTGTGCTCCAAGAGTCCTCTGGTGAGGCGCCGGACAGAGAGAAGCGTAAGATTAAAATGATAACTAGTGATAGTTCATCAGAAAAGGTCATCTCCCCATTCTCACAAAGTGTATTAGATGACCCACTTCCTAAGCGATATCAGAATCTGCAAATTGGAGAATATACCGGAACCACAGATCCGGAAGATCACTTGTTGAAATTTGAGAATGTAGCCTTGTTGCAACAATTCTCCGATGGGGTGAAATGTCGGATGTTTCTCACTACTCTTGGGGGAGCAGCACAGCACTGGTTCAAAAGATTACCTGAAAAGTCTATTCGAAAATTTAAAGATTTCAAGAAAGTCTTTCTACATCATTTCTCCAGCAACAAAAGGTATCATAAGACCCCGTGGAGCCTATTTTCAATTAAGCAAACATCTAAAGAATCCATCCGGACATATATTAAAAGGTTCAATCAGGTAGCTATTGATGTACCTAATGTTACTACTGAAATATTAGTGAGTGCTTTCTCTCAGGGTCTAAATGATAATGATTTCTTTAAAGATTTGGTAAGAAATCCTCCTGTTAATTTTGATTCCCTAATTGAACGTGCCACTGAGTTCATTAACGTAGAAGAAGCCCAAGCTGCTTGCAGGAAAGAAGGTGTTCCCTCTTCTCCTACTCATGCGAAGGAGAAGGCTCCGACCCCGGTACCCCCACCAAGAGGACCTAGAACCACTCATCCACCTCATAGACAACCAGATTATCGTCCACAAGCTGTACAGCATGTAGAGATGCAGCCGGAGGCACCAAGGAGATGGTGTACTTATCATAAAACTAGCAGTCATCACTCTGATGACTGTTTTGTTTTGAGAAATAGACGAGTCAATAAAGAGCGCTATCAGAGGCAAAACTATTACCGGCAATAGTACCCCAGGCAGCAAAGTCCGCTCAAATCGGAATATCACCCGGATGGAACCCGGCAAGAAGCAATACCGGTCCCAGCTGGTACCAGCCAAGTATCTGATAAAGCACCTTCCGAAACCACAATGACTCATCAGGAAGAGAATAGAAACAATGCTGCTCGGGGTAATATTAACATGATTACAGGCGGACCCACTGATGGGGATTCTAACAGAGCCAGAAAAGCACATGCCCGAAGATTGGAGATTCATGCAGTAGGATGCAGCATGGAACGAGCAGCCGGTCCTGAAATAAGTTTTGGGCCCAAAGATCTAGAGGGGGTAGAAATACCTCATGACGATGCATTGATCATCAAAGCTGTGATAGCCAACTACGCCATCGCTTGTACCTTCATAGACACTGGCATATCAGTCAACATTATATTCAAAAAGGCTTTTGATCAGCTGCAAATTGATCCAATGGAACTTCAACCGATTGCAATTCCTCTGTATGGATTCACAGGCAATGAAGTGCAACCTCTGGGGCAAATAAAGTTGGCTATTTCTCTGGGGGAGGAACCCCTGATGAGAACCAGGAGATCTTATTTTATGGTGGTAGATGCTCCATCTTCTTATAATGTGATATTGGGTCGGCCCGCCCTGAATGAGTTCAGGGCGGTCGTTTCTACTTTCTGTCAGAAGATTAAGTTTCCCGTGGAGGATCAGGTTGGAGAAGTACGGGGCGATCAAAATACAGCCCGAAAATGTTACGTAGAAATCATTCGAACCGAGACCAACACCGCTCGGAAGATTCAAAGAATGGAAGTTAATGTCATTCGCGAAAAGTAGCCCGTCCTGGTTTATGAAGAGAAGGAAGAAGTTCAAATCCAAACTGGGTGGCCAGAAGCTACCACCTACGTTGTAGCCGATCTTGATCCTGATCTTAAAGCTGAGTTGGTGCAATGTTTGAAGAAGAATAATGATGTATTTGCCTGGACTCCCAAAGAAGTTTCGGGCATTTCTCCTGCTGCCATGGAACATTCCTTGCATGTCTTTCCGGATGCCCGCCCGGTCATGCAAAGGAAGAGGAGTTTCAGCATGGAGCAAAATCAGATTATCAAGGAAGAAATAACCAAGCTTATGGAGGCCGGATACATTAGGGAAGTGCAATTCCCAAGCTGGTTGGCTAATGTGGTGTTAGTCTCTAAACCTGGGAATAAATGGCGAGTGTGCATTGACTTTCGAGATCTCAACAAAGCTTGCCCGAAGGATTACTATCCCTTACCCAGGATTGATCAACTGGTTGATTCTACTGCCGGATGCGAATATATTTCCATGCTGGATGCATATCAATGTTAGGATCGATGATCGCGGCTAGAGAGGGGGGGTGTGAATAGCCGACCCAAATTCTTCGTTTCTTCCTACTATTAGGGTTAGCGCAGCGGAAATAACTAAATAGAAACGAAAGCGGAGAATAGCAAACCTCAAACTCGTCGATGTAACGAGGTTCGGAGATGAAACTCCTACTCCTCGGCGTGTCCGTAAGGTGGACGAAGCCTATCAATCCGTCGGTGGATGAGTCCCCGGAAAACCGGCTAATGTAAACTCCTTATGGGTGGAGAAACCTCGCCACAAGAACTTACAACAGTAAGAAGGAAATACAAAGAATAGCAAGAACAAAATATACAATGCATGTACAAATACTCGCTTGCCTTCTCGTCGACTGAAGTCTCGGATGAAGCACCAACTTCACGGACGAATGCCAACAAGCAACTCAGTCAAGGAAGCTCACACGAAGCTTCGGAGCTCAGCAAAGCTCAAGCACAGCTTTCAGAAGAACAGCAGCTCGAGGAGGAAGAAGAAGAGTTGTGCCACTGTAGCCCTTGAACTCCTTTTATAACCTGCACTCACCTGCGAAGAACAGAAGACAGAAGACTAGCCGTTGTGAGCCAACGGCTAGGGCTGGACCGATCAGAACATCTCCTGATCGGTCCAGGAAGACCCTGATCGGTCCTGGGGACCGATCAGAGCTTCCTCTGATCGGTCCAGGAAGACCCTGATCGGTCCTGGGGACCGATCAGAGCTTCCTCTGATCGGTCCAGGGACCGATCAGCATGCTTTTCTCCCGAACTTCTTGCCTTCTGATCGTTGTTTCCTGATCGGTCTGCAGATCGATCAGATAACAGTGTCACTGGATCGATCCACTGATCGATCCAGAGCTTGGTTTTTGCCCAAACCAAGTCCCAAACCTTCCAAACCAACATCCGGTCAACCTTGACCTGTTGGTACATCATGCTTAGCATCCGGTCACTCCCTTGACCTGCTAAGTCTCCCCACCAAGTGTCCGGTCAATCCCTTTGACCCACTTGGACTTTTCTCTTCGTGTCAAGTATCCGGTCACTCCCTTGACCTACTTGACCTTCTCAACACCAGATGTCCGATCACCCTTAGGATTTTCCCTTGCCCGGCTTCACTCACCAGGACTTTCACCTAGCTTCACTCACTAGGGTTTTCACCTGGCTTCACTCACCAGGATTTCCAATCTGCCCGGCTTCACTCACCGGGACTTTCCCACTGCCTGGCTTCACTCATCAGGACTTTCCAACTGCCCGGCTTCACTCACCAGGACTTTTCCGTCTGCCTGGCTTCACTCACCAGGACTTTCCACATCCGGTCCAGAGAACGAGCTCCCGAGCCCTCTCTGACCACAGTCCGGAGAACGAGCTACCGAGCCCTCTCCGATTTCCATCCGGTCCAGAGAACGAGCTCCCGAGCCCTCTCTGACAACAGTCCGGAGAACGAGCTACCGAGCCCTCTCCGACTTCCATCCGGTCCAGAGACCGAGCTCCCGAGCCCTCTCTGACCACAGTCCGGAGAATGAGCTACCGAGCCCTCTCCAACTTCCCATGTGCCAAGCTTCCATACTTGGACTTCTCCGTGCCAAGTCTCCATACTTGGACTTTTCCCGTGCCAAGCTCTCTGCTTGGACTTTTCACCATGCCAAACTCCCTGCTTGGACTTTTCCCGTGCCAAGCTCCCTGCTTGGACTTTTCCGAGTCAGGTCAACTCACCTCGGGTCAACCAGGTCAACCTTGACCACGGGTTGCACCCACAATCTCCCAAGCTTGTTCTCGTCAAACATCAAAATACAACTCGAGTCAAGTCAACTCGAGTCTGGTCAAGCAGGTCAACCTTGACCTAAGGTTGCACCAACAATCAAGGTTATCATCAAGTCCCCTTGGCCAAAGAGGATCAAGAAAAGGTTAGTTTTATAACATCTGAAGGCACTTATTGTTATAATGTTATGCCCTTTGGACTAAAGAATGCAGGAGCAACCTATCAAAGGCTTATGAATAAAGTCTTTCAGAAGCAGATTGGTAGGAATATGGAAGTATATGTCGTTGACATCTTAATTAAGTCTCTTCAAGCTGTTGATCTGTGCAGGGATATAGAGGAGACTTGCAAGACATTAAGACAGTATGGGCTCAAGTTGAACCCAAGCAAATGCTTGTTCGGCGCGAAGGGAGGAAAATTCCTGGGATATATGGTCTCCGAACGGGGGATAGAGGCCAACCCGAGCAAGGTCAAGGCATTGCAGAGCATGGAGCCACCCCGCAACCTGATGGAAGCTCAAAGATTGACAGGCCGAATCACAGCCTTGTCTAGATTTATTTCTAGATCAGCCGATCGTAGTTTCCATTTCTTTAAAATACTCAGAAAAGCTAATAAGTTTCAATGGAATGAGGAATGTGATAAGGCTTTCCAAGAATTGAAAGATTATTTGGCTACCCTCCCTGTGTTGGCTAAACCTATAGCAGGAGAGACTCTGTGGGTATATTTGTCAGCTAATGAAAACGCCGTAGGCTCTGTATTAGTCAGACAGGAAGGAAAAGAGCAACAACCTGTATATTTTTCTAGTCATTTATTAAAAGGAGCTGAGTGTAGATACACTACACTAGAAAAATTGGCTTATGCTATAATATTGACTGCTCGGAGGTTGCACCCATATTTCTTAGCACATGAGATTGTTGTCTTAACCAATAGCACTCTTGGACGGGTATTGCTCAACCCAGAAGCATCAGGACGGTTAGTCAAATGGACAACCGAGCTTGGGGAATATGACATCCAATACCAACCCCGCTCTGCCATCAAAGCACAAGCTCTAGCAGATTTCATCATAGAGGCTCAAGGCCCAGAAGAAGAAGATACTTGGAAAGTTTATGTGGATGGCTCTGCAACTAGACAAGGCAGTGGAATTGGTATTCTTCTTATATCCCCAAGAGAAGACAGACTTCAACTCTCCATTAGATTAAATTACAGAGCTACCAACAATGAGGCTGAATATGAAGCTCTAATAACTGGTTTACAGGCTGCTCGGCATGTAGGAGCAGCTCGAGTCCTTATATATTCTGATTCTCAGCTAGCAGCTCAACAATTATCAGGTAATTTTTAAATTAATAATGACAGGCTCAAGTTATATGCTGAGGCATTCGATAAGTTGAAATCTCAATTTCAAGATGTGAGCATACAAAATATTCCTCGATCGGAGAATCAAGTGGCAGATGAATTAGCTAAACTAGCCTCTGCTGTAGTGCCATGGAGTCTTGATCGACCAGTGGAACAGACCCTGTTAATTTCCTGTATTGAAAGACAGACTGATATAGAAATTCAGGGTGATTGGCGAGCTCAAATTATATTATATTTACAGCAAGGTCTTCTTCCGAGAGATACAGAACAAGCCAGGGTATTTAAGAAACGAGCTGCTCAATATACTATGGTGGGGGAGCAATTATATAAAAGGGCTTTTTCCAGACCTTTGCTCAAGTGTGTAGGCACAGAAGACACACAATTTATTTTACAGGAGGTGCACCAAGGCTCTTGTGGTAGTCATATAGGAGGAAGATCTTTGGCTCGTAAAATCCTCTTAGCGGGATATTTCTGGCCCACTCTACATGAAGATGCCGCTAAACTGGTAAGAATTTGTATTTCTTGTCAAAAGCATCAGAATATATGACATCACCCTACCCAGTTATTAAGAACCTCTATAGTCTCGTGTCCCTTTGATCAATGGGGTATGGACATAGTGTGTCCATTTCTTATGGCTGCTGCACAGAGGAGGTTCCTGTTGGTGGCCGTGGATTATTTTTCTAAATGGGTGGAAGTAGAACCACTTGCTAGGATTACAGAAGATGCAGTTATTAAATTCTTATGGAAAAATATAATCTACAGGTTTGGCATTCCTCATAAATTAGTCTATGATAATGGAAGGCAGTTTCAAGGCGATAGAATCCTATACTGGTGTCAGAGTTATGGGATTACCCAGGCTTTCACCTCTGTAGCTTACCCGCAGAGCAATGGCCAAGCAGAAGTAACTAATAGAGAGATTATTAGAGGATTGAAAACTAAGCTAGATCATGTCGGAGGTAGCTGGGTAGACGAGTTACCTAGTGTTCTCTGGGCATATCGTACTACTCCTCATGAAGCTACAGGAATCACTCCTTTCCAGTTAGTCTATGGAGGAGAAGCAGTAATCCCCATTGAGGTAGGAGTAGAGTCTGATAGAAGACAATTGTATGATGAAGATAATAGAGACCGACGACTTATGGAGCTGGACTTGATTGAGGAAATAAGGGATAAAGCTGCTACTCGTCTTATATCATATCGACAAAGGATGAGACAGAATTATAACAAAAGGGTCATCCCCAGATTCTTCCAAGTAGGGGATTTGATATGGAAACGAGTTAAGCCTGTGGGAGATGTTAGCAAGTTGGCACCACAATGGGGAGGGCCTTATAAAGTGATAGAAAAGCTCGCGTCAGGCTCATACTATCTCCAAGATGCCGAAGGAAGAATGTTGGAACGCCCTTAGAGCGCTAATCATTTGCAACCTTATCGAGCCTGATTTGATCATATTACTTTAAATATGTTCACAGTTATTGGAATTCCTAGGCAAATTGAGATACTTGCAGTTTATGTACTTTGTTTCTTTGGTGAAAGTCAAGCAAGATAAATACTGACACAGGAAATAAATATGGTTCATACAAATTGAATAAGTAGCAGGAGAAACCTCTTTTCTATTTTTCAAGCAGTAAAATAAGGGGAAATCCTAAAGACCTATTCAGCTCCCCTCAGGGAATTACAAGCCAGCACGAGGTTAGCCCAAGTATAATACTTTCGTATAAACCAAAGTCGATCGAGAAAACCCTATGAAGTAACCCGGTCGGGCCTTCATAGGAAGACTCGGAGACTATAAACCAAAGTCGATCGGGAAGATTCTATGAAGTAACCCGGCGGGCCTTCATAGGAAAAATCGGAGACTATAAACCAAGACAGATCAAAGTCGATCGAGAAAACCCTATGAAGTAACCCGGTCGGGCCTTCATAGGAAGACTCGGAGACTATAAACCAAAGTCGATCGGGAAGATTCTATGAAGTAACCCGACGGGCTTTCATAGGAAAAATCGGAGACTATAAACCAAGACAGATCAAAGTCGATCGAGAAAACCCTATGAAGTAACCCGGTCGGGCCTTCACAGGAAGACTCAGAGACTATAAACCAAAGTCGATTGGGAAGATTCTATGAAGTAACTCGGTGGGCCTTCATAGGAAAAACCGGAGACTATAAACCAAGATAGATCAAAGTCGATCGAGAAAATCCTATGAAGTAACCTGGTCGGGCCTTCATAGGAAGACTCGGAGACTATAAACCAAAGTCGATCGAGAAAATCCTATGAAGTAACCCGGTCGGGCCTTCATAGGAAGACTTGGAGACTATAAACCAAAGTCGATCGAGAAAATCCTATGAAGTAACCCGGTCGGGCCTTCATAGGAAGACTCAGAGACTATAAACCAAAGTCGATCGAGAAAATCCTATGAAGTAACCCGGTCGGGCCTTCATAGGAAGACTCGGAGACTATAAACCAAAGTTGATCGAGAAAATCCTATGAAGTAACCCGGTCGGGCCTTCATAGGAAGTCTCAGAGACTATAAACCAAAGTCGATCGAGAAAATCCTATGAAGTAACCCAATCGGGCCTTCATAGGAAGACTCGGAGACTATAAACCAAAGTCGATCGGCAAAATCCTATGAAGCAACCCGGACGGGCCTTCATAGGAGAAACCGGAGACTATAAACCAATATGAAGCAGAACCATCGGGAAATTATATGAAATACATCAGACGAGTCTTCACAAAAGAGATCAAAGATTCTGAACCCGTGCAAGATATAAATAATCAGAGAATCTCCTGGCTTCGAAGCCTAATTTCGAGAGGGGATTCCATAGAGGAGCCCAGATATGTGAAAGTGAAAATCTTTACTCAAAAGTCGTCTGGGATATTATATTTAGCTCGGAGGCCAATAGGTTTATACAATTTCATATCCAGTCTCAACTGAGATTATTCATCCTCGAGGAGATACAAAGCACGCGGGAGGTTACTTAAAAAAGAATCCATCAAGATAAGGCTCCGCTTTGAAGGATGAACAAGGAATTTTTTAATAAAATTTATATTCAGCAAGCAATAGCATTCCAAAAGGGGTATTCTCAAACTGGCATGAAGAAGAAGCAAGTAAGTGTTAAAATTTCCTTATACCTTGCAAATACTTAGTTACTCAGTACCAACTGCACCTTTTTTCTCATTGTCAATTCTTGCTTTACAAGTTTTTATGAATACATTCTTTAAACATTCGGGAAAGGGCCTTTCAAATCTGAGGGTAGTTCTTCATTAAGCCTGCGGCGATTTATGAAAGAGAGGGGAGGTTTCCTGGGTAGATATCCACCCTCTTTTAGCTGTTGAAGAACCCCCGATACGGAATAATTTAGCGCACCCACTATCCTGCGAACAAATTCCCGGGCAAATGCTGGTGACTTTAAGTAAGTTTGCCGCCATTCTTCCCACCGACTCTTTTCCTGCTCCTTATAACTTTGAAAATCAGCTTGTAGCTTGGTGTTATGAGTTGTCAGAGCATTCTTCTCTGATCTAAGTTGCTCCAATTCCTTTTGAAGCGATGACAATTCAATCTCTTGAGCTTTCCGTTGCTCTTGTTCCTGTAGGAGAGTGAAATCATGAGAGGATAAGTCCTGAGCTTGGTCATAAAGACAGTCATTATGGAGCTTATCTAATTTCTCTAAAATAAGGCTTTTTTGAGAAGCATCTAAAAGAGCTTTCTCTTTCAAAGCAATCTCTAGTTGAAGACCAGAGTGTAACCTCTCCACCTGTAATTCTAACGTCTTCCTAGCAAGCTCTTTGTCTTTCAACAGTTGTTGACATTCCTCCAATTCTTGCTTCAGGGTTCCCAATTGTTGATTTTGCAAGGCCACCTGCTCTTGCAACTGAGCCCTATCACTACTAGAAGAGGGCGAGGCAGCCTTCAATGTCTCTAGTTGAGCTTTCAACTTAGTGTTCTCATGATCTTTAACTGTGAGTAGCTGATCGATATGCAGACTTGTGGCTAGGAACTAAATAAAAGGATAATGCAGGTTAAAGATAAAGTTACAAAGCTAATAAACACATAACTAGGAATACTTATAGCCACTGCCTGACGACTATGGCGATCCACTCGATGTGGGAGACTAAGGCCTCGTAATTGTTCATAACCTTGCGACCAAGATTCAGCCAATAAACCTTGCAGTTGCAAAGTGCCATAGCCAGGAGGACTAGAAGGCTGTCCCAATTGAGAAGGTAAGCCCGCAGCCACTCTAAATAAAGGAGGGGGATTAGAGGAAGCCAGAGATGGAGAAGAAGAGGAGGCAATGGAAGGAAAAGGGATAGTAGAAGCAGGAGGAACAGAGTAGGAACTAGATGGAATAGAAGGTAGTAGTGTAGGAGGGGTTGTTGCAATTGTGGAAACACTAACGGCTGAAGGGCTGACAATGGGAGAAGATCTCCGGCAAGATGTTCGTTTTGCTCGAGGCCTATAAGCCAAGGGAGGCAAGACCAATGCCAAGGATGTAGAAGGCACAGGAGAGATAGCGGCCATCTCAGAGGCAGAAGCAGGAGAAGCTGAAACAATAGAAGAAGAAGAGATAAGCAGACCGGGCCTCATCAATCGAAGAGCAGGATTGGAGATGATATTGGTGGGAGTCATCGGTGCCTTACCTCTTTCAAAAGAAATAGGCACCGGAACAAGAGGAGTTTGTACAAAAGTACCAAAGAAATCACCAAAGGGAGAATCCTTGGTAAGATTTGGCTTTTTAATTAAAGTAACAAAAGGCTCTTCTTCTTCCTCTTCCATGAGTGCGGCACCCTCTGCTTGTCGTTCTTCTTCGGAAAGCAAGCCCAAGGTAGAGGGATTGGGATCGGATCGGCGAGCCAACAACCATTGTTCTCCAAGATTATTGATAAAGGACTTGGTCATAGCAGAATTCCTGTACATAAAAGCCGGAAGAATAGCATCGACTGAAAAACAGAGGATAAACATCATTATTATAGAGATATACTAATCAGCAAAGGCGAAGTAAAATAATTATACTCACCAAAGAAACTATCCAAAGGAGTGTTAATGTTGCCTATCCCGAAGGGAAACATTAAGCCCTCTTCAATTAGATGTGGCAAATTGAATTTCGCTCCCCGCAGTTTAGGTAAGGCAGAGGCAACAGAGGGATCATTGAGGAGACCTTGAGTGTCAGGAAGCGGAGGCAGATCATGTATCCATTGAATAGGAAACGGAGGTGGAGAAGGTAGACGCATATAGAAAAATTTACGATACCATTCGCCTTGAGGAGGAATGCGGTTAAATAGAATGGCCTTAGGACGAGACTGAAATTTAAAAACGCCCACATCTACTCGGCGAGGAATGAAGAAGTGATGAAAAAGACGGGGAGACAAGGGGAAATCCAACAATGAAACCCATTAGAATAGAAAAAGATTGAGGAACAAGTTGGTTCAGCGGGATATCAAAATAACGGTTGACATTACAAAAAAAAGGATGAAGGGGAAATCTAAAACCTTGTAAGACTTGGTCCCTGAATATGGAAATGCATCCTAGGGGGGAAGATGTGGACCCTCATGAGAAGCAGGACGAGTGATATAGGAAGGAAAACCATAAGTTGCCTGTAAATCCACTTCTTCTGTATCTGTGAGGTCAGAAGAGCATGAAAGAAACCACGCAGGAGAAGAAACCGCCATGGGGAGAAGCAATCACAGGAAAAGGAATCAAGGAAGAAGACGAAAGATGAAGAAAAACAAGAGAAAACCTCGTAAGCCCTTATCTTTCTTTTTGCCTTGAGCTAAAACCCTTAAGATGAAATAGCGAAAGGGGGAAAAAGGTGCTCAGAAGGTCAATCGTCATAAAAGGTAATAATATCATAGAATAAAATCAAGGGAAAAAGATAAAGTCAAATAAACTACCTCGAAAAAGACGTAAAATTTCCCTAGAAATAATTCTTGAAGAGACTTGATGAGGACCAAGCAAAAACTAGTACTATAAATATAGGTTCAAAGCACGGGTCAAGCCTCGAACATTAATTAATGGGAGCAACCTGGTTAAATTGAACCATCCTAATAAATCGACCGATAATTGGGAGTATCTTCGAAATATCGGACGATACCTACCAATGCTTATACATATATCGACCGGGTCAATGAAGAATGGGGAGAATCGGTCGATTAAGATAAATCGATCGATATCGGAAGTCCCATCGAAATATCGAACGGTACTTATATATCGACCGGGTTACTGAAAAGTGAGTCATAGGGAAAGATTGAGCATTGAGAAGCCAAGTGACATTTGGTACATTTACATGAAACCGACAAATTATCCAAAGATAAAGTAAGATTAGCAATCCAGAGATACCATTCAGAAACACATAAGTTTGCTGGAGGATCATGGCAAAGTCTCGATCCCCCTTCTCTACAATAACCGAAAATTAAGTTAGAGTTAGTTTTGGGTACAAATCAGGAGGTCTTTCTTCAATGAGTCTGCGACGATTTAGGAAATTGAGAGGAGGAACGCGCGCTAAGTAGCTCTCCTCTTCCAATTGTCGAATTGCTCCTTTGGCCCCTGCCGTAAAAGCAGACAAGATGGATCTCACAATCGGCCGGTTGAACTCAGTAGACTCGATCATGGCGGTGGCTCGTTCTTTGTACCGAACATCTTCGTGCTCCTTATAAACCACTAACGCCATCTGAGAGGTTTTTAATTCATTCTCCCTAGCAGCGACTTCGATTTTTGTTAAATCAAGGGAATTGGTTAGAGATGCCACCTCATTTTCTTTTAGTTGCAAGGCCTTCAACTTTTCGCTCAATTCTGCTTCATAATTCTCTTTGAGTTCGCCAAGTTTTGAGGTCAGCTCTTGATTAAGGTCCGTAACCAATTTGAATCGGGCCTCAAGACTCTCAATTTGAGTTTCAAATTGCTTCTTGGCGGCCGCAGAAAACTCGGCAGAAGACAGTTCGGTAACTTGCTGTCGCAACCCTTTGTTCTCCGTGTATAAGATGTGTAATAGTCGGGAGAAACCCATGTTCTCTAGCCACCGCTGGGAGCATATTCAAAACTGTGAGATAATATCTCAAAAACAGAAAGCAGGAGTATATAAGCATACCTTATTCTCTTTGTGAGAAAAGCGGTCAATTGCTTCAGGAATGGAAAGTCCCTCGAAAAGGGGTCGAACCTCATCCCAAGAACTAGCAAAAGAACCCCCCAGTAATATGGGGAGAACAGGAATGACAGAAGAGCCAGCTGAGAAGGAAGAAGTAGGGATAGATGGTGGAGCAAAAACCAAGTAAGAAGAAGGTAGAGAGGGTAGAGATCCTGAAGTCGGAATAGACAAAGGAAAAGTAAAAGAAACGTCATCAGAAGTACTAGTTTTAGGAAAAGGAGAGGTGGGAAAATTCAAGGAAGGATAAAGTTCTGCTAATGTGGGCTCATCGGAAAGAAGATCAGGTGACACAAAATCTGCTGAAGTTAGCTCCTCGGCAGAGAGAATGAGCCTCCTCTTTGGAGGAGGAGCCCTGGTTAGCTTGTGTCCCGGACGCTTGCCCGCAGAAATCTCAGTTAGGGGTTTATCAGAGCTACCAGGGGATGTAAGCTCAATAAGAGGAATAGAGGCAGATGGGGAGACAGTGACAGCTGCGGGAGACGTAATAGCGGGAGCAGGATCAGGGAGGATCTGCACAGCAGGATCCCTAGAAGAACCTCCTGGAGTCTCATGAAGCCCAGAAGAGCTAGGTATTTCGGCTAAGGGAGTCGACTCTTCAATTGACGGTGGAGGGGCGATAGCGGCCAGAAATTCGGCTTCCTTGGCGCGAAGCAATTCTTCTTCCACGCGTATTTCTTCGTCAATCAAAGCATCATAAAAACTCTCCACTGTATAGAACAGAGAAATAATTTAGGCAGTTATAAGCAAAAAGAAAGGAACAAGACGTTACCTAAGGAAATGTGAGTATCGGGTTTGACGGGGCTTAAACCAAATAGGTATAGAAGCTCGACCTTCAACCATCTCGGGATTGAGAGCCGGTGACCTAATAACTTCTCACAATAAATAGGAAAAGTAGGAAGGAGATGAAACTCTCTAACATCGGGTAAGGGAGACAAGAAAGATTTCCAAGCATGAGACCAAGGAATAGGTCTCGAAAACTTTAAAAAGAAAAAACGAGATTTCCAGGCTTTAAGAGACGATGGCATATCTTCAAAGAGGACCATTTTAGTTCTCGACTGGAATAAGAAGACACCGGGTTCCGAGAGCTTGGGGTAGGAAAACATGAAGAAATTTTGAGGAATGGGAGGAATATCTCGTAGATGAAACAACATATAAGTACCGCATAGATAACGAAATGCATTAGGAGCAAATTGTTGCAAAGGAATATCAAAATATCGACTTATTTCAATTAAGAAAGGAGGAATGGGGAACCTTAAGCCCCCTATCAACTGGTCCCTGAAAAAAGTCACGCAGTTATCAGGGGGATGATGAGGTCGATCATTTGGTGTTGGGAGTATGATTTTATATTCCTTAGGAATTTCATATTGGCGATGGATGGATACTCTAGCATTCTTATCAAAGATAGAAGACATATGGACATACCAAGGAGCAATTGCTTCTTCAGCCATGGACAAAGGTATGGGCTAGAGCAATAATGGATTACTTACTGAAGACAAGAAAGGGGATCGTCGTGGAACGGCGAGCACGAGGACTGGTTGAAGACAACAACAGGAAAAGAGCTCTAGAGAAGGAAAAAGGAAGGATGAGGTTTAAAGAGGAGACGAAAGGTTTAGGGTTTGAAAAACGCAAGACGGTCGTCAGATTAGGACGTTGGTAGCTCAGCAGACGCTGAGGATCGCAATAGAAAGGCAAAAGACCTATGTGACGTTGTGATCAGAAAAGGCATGTGTTAGGTCATCATAAAAAAAGAGGGGCATTTATATCAGACGTGATGAATCGGATCGCGATGGGGTTGGTAGTGCCTCGAACATTCTCTCACCCGAAGGAGAGCCAATCACCAGTTTAGAAACCTCGAAAGAAAACGCGATCGACTGGGCATAATAAAATAAAAAGGACTGAACTTTTTGACCATACCCAGGCTAAAGACAAGAATATTTTAAGAGTAAAAAGTTTAGAAGAGTGACAAATGTTAATCTGTCCGTGCAGGACATGACTTAGTATTTATTGAAAATATTTTTATTAACAAGGGCAATTGTGGTTATGTTAGATAAATATTGTGGTTATAATATCAAACTATACTAATAGTTAAGATAACCTTAGCTATGATAAATGATATATAGGATACATTAAGAAATGATGAACACAACACCACATTGTAAATGATAGAGGGATTCAATAAAAGCCTTTGATTAGATACAAAAATTTGTCTTTACACTTAGAATTTGATCAAATACATAGCGTCACATTTCCTCAGGAACAGCAAACCCCAAATAGATAACAAATATTACAAGCATAAACTCTTAGGGCACTCAGAAAATTTTAGTCCCACTGGAGTCAAACTTACCATGGAGCAGAGATAGAAATAGCCCACTTCGTCCGAGCTTGTCAAGGCTCATAAGAGGCAATATTTTGCCCGAGACGAAGAAAGCAACAAAAAACAAAAGCTCAAGGGCAACGAGACAGGGAAACATTGATTCATTCCATGATGGAAAAATAAATGTGAAAACCACTTCCCCTCTCAAGCCGTATGAGCTCAACAAGTGAAGCAACCAATTTTAGCCCAAGGGTGACATGTGCTGTGCCCTTCACACAACACCCCTGGGTCATTTGGCTGCCCCTCTATAAGTAGAAAAAATTTCTCTGAAATTTCTTGGGTCCTTCAGAGCACCTACATCTTTGGATAGAAGATTTGAACTGTGAAGTTTCCTCTCTTAAGACGATCCCTTGAACCCCTGAAGTAGCCGAAGCAAAAATCCCGATAAACTCATATATAGATCTCACCTGGTCCAACAAAAGTTGCCTCCAAAAAGGAGGATCCACGACCATGGCCTTAGCAATAAAAAGTGGCAAGGAAGGAAAAGAACTGAGAGAGGTTGTGGGTGAAGAGAAGGTTGTAGCCCTATTTAAAGGAGAAAAAGGCTTACAGTATGGCCACACTTAATCTATTAAGATAGTGGTACACAAAATCTGTGAGGTCATTTCAAAATCTGGAGCAGAGTCACGGGTAGGAAAAGACAAGATCATACTTCTGTCTAGTCAGTCGTCTACACCTCCTTCGACTAGACTTTAAGGGAAGGCTAGTGATATGGGTTAGGTTTTGTGGGTCTTCAGATAAGGAAAGAAAAGGAAGAAAGAGTCAAAGGAGGAAGGCCAATAACGGCCAAAACATACTTTCAGAACAAAGGTAGGCCAATATCGGTCGATACATGCCTGCCGAACGAAGGTAGGCCAATATCGGTCGATACATGCTTGCCAAACGAAGGTAGGCCAATATCGGTCGATACATGCTTGCCGTATGAAGGTAAGTTAATAACGACCGATGCACACTCCAAAGCAAAGATAGACCAATATCGGTCGATACATGCCTGCCGAACGAAGATAGGCCAATATCGGTCGATACATGCTTGCCGTATGAAGGTAAGCCAATAACGACCGCTACATACTCCGAAGTAAAGATAGACCAATATCGGTTGATACATGCCTTCCAAACGAAGATAGGCCAATATCGGTCGATACATGCCTGCCGAACGAAGATAGGCCAATATCGGTCGATACATGCTTGCCGTATGAAGGTAAGCCAATAACGACCGCTACATACTCCGAAGCAAAGATAGACCAATATCGGTCGATACATGCCTGCCGAACGAAGATAGGCCAATATCGGTCGATACATGCTTGCCGTATGAAGGTAAGCCAATAACGACCGATACATACTCCAAAGCAAAGATAGATCAATATCGGTCAAGAGGGTTCTTTCGAGCAAAGAACCCGCATAGTTCCTTCAATGAATACCTTAGAAACATGTTGAATAAAATGTTATTTTTTAACACAACAAAGATACAAACAGAAGTCATATGAAGAAGAATCATACATGAATATACCGAATAGAATAATTCATGATAGAGAATATATATTTTTGCGGGAAATATGCTTTCAGCTTGTCTTGCAGGCGCTAAACGACAAAGAAGGTACATCTGGGGTATAAAAAAGATTCCTTAAAAATCATCTTCCCCAAGTACGCAGCTGATGTCATAACGAACTCTAACAAACCGGGGTCCACTTCATGACTACGGAGGTTATATGAAGTGGTATAATAGGGGGAATCCTCTCCGTTGGCTAGGTAAGTTCACATCCCTAATTTTCTGGCTACTGTTCATCTTCTTTCTCCTTCCTTCCTCGACATCAAGAGAGATCACTAACTTGAGTGTTGGAGGGCCTAGCCAGGGATTCCCACCCCGGTCTTAGGTCATTGACGATAGTGTTGATTGGTCTCTTGTGCGCAGGGAGCTTCGGGAGCTTGAAAGTTCGGTTTTCTCCTATTTGGACGGGGATTTCTTCCTACTTATCAGATTTCCTTCGGTGATTCTGGTTTTCTTCCGATCTGCTTTGGGTTTCTCGTGTCGAGGTTTCACCGGCATTAGTCTTCGTCATTACAGTGGGTTTCCTTCTTTCGGATCTCCTTCACGGTCAGCTTCTCAGACAGGATCAGCTGTTTTCAAATATACAAACTTAGCCAATTTTGAGAAAAGTTCTATTTCAAATATAAATTCTTTCGAACCTAACTAACTTCTCTCAAAAATGCTTTTTAAAAGTTACCTAAGTACTTTTTCAAATTTTGCTAAATTACCTTTTAAAGTCCAAATAATCTTCCTTAGTTAAAGTTACTCTTAAAACTATCTTAAAAGATCTTCTCTGAATCCTTAATATTTACTTAGCTAAATGCTTCACAAAGAAAATTAATTTCTTCTAAGTGATTATGTACTTATAAATTTAACTAAGTATTTTTTCAAAAGCAAAAAGCTTTTACAAATTTAACTGAGTGTTTTGATATCACAAAATTAGCTAAGATAGTTCTCAAAGTTGAAATAATTTATGACAAATATTTTGTCACTTAGCTAAAAGTCTTACATTTCTTCTAAAAAGCTAAGTATTTTTCAAGGTTTCTCTTTTTTACTCTCGTTTTATTTTGATGTATGGCAAAGGGGGAGAGTAGCATATAATTCAAAAGAAAGCTCTAATTAAGGGGGAGCCTTACACTTTAAAATTCAAAAGAAAGCTCTAATTAAGGGGGAGCCTTACACTTTAAAGTTTTAGCTTAAGCTTTGTTTGTGTCTAAAATTGGCTACTTTATGCTTGCTTATACTAAAATTTTAAAAATTGTTACTTATGCATCTGTTTACTTATGCATGTTTTGTTAGAGTGTATACTAAAAGCCTAGCTTTTGTAAACATTTATTTTTGAAATAAAAGAATCAAATTGGTCAATATCTACATTTATTTGTTAAATGTAATTGTTCAATTAATTTATATAGTAGATAACATGGTGTGTGGTGTCACACTTAGAAGATCATGTTGTCGGTTCTTTATAAATTATAAACAAGTCGCTCGCGACTAAGATGGAAAGGAACAAACCATTAGAATAGTCGTAGTGTAATTAAGTATAAGTTTATCTTGACTAAATAAATTACACTGGTACACTCTAGTGTGTGTTGTTGGAAAATGATATTACTTATAGTGTGTGTTGGAAAATGATATTACTTATAGTGTGTGTTCGGGGCCCGATAAGTTAGAAAATGATATTACTTTTAGTGTGTGTTGTTGTTTATAGAAGGAATCTGTGTCCTAGTTATCTAGGTTGAGAATGTCCCCAAGAGGAGCTTATAAGGATTGTCATGTTAAATCCTGCAGGTGGACTTAGTCTGAAATGACAATGAAGTTGAGTGATACTACTCTTGGAGCTAGATATTAATTAAGTGAGTTTTCAGTAACTTACTTAATTAATGGACATTCGTTATTTTAAACACAGGGAGACTAACACACTCATAATAAGAAGGAGCCTATAATGTAATTTGGGATTGTAGCGGTAGTACGATAATAACTCTCTAGTGGAATGAGTTATTATCGATGAACTTGAGTTGTGTGTTCGGGGCGAACAATGGATACTCAAGCTCATCAGAAGGCCAAAACCAATTTCTCCTCTAGGTCCCTGTCGTAGCCTCATTAATGCCTCAAGTCCATCCAAAGAAAGGCCCATCTTGGTGTCCAAGAAGGGGGCTGGTCCATTGCTTGGTGACCAAGCAATGGCTGACCACATTATCCTCTTAAGGGGTCGGCCCCTTTGCTTAGTGCCCAAGCATGTAGGGGCCGACCACAATAATTCAAACAAGGAGGAGTGTTTTGAATTTTTAAAATCTTCTCTTTGTAAAAAACTATAAGTTTTAAAAGAGAGATTTTAAATTTAAAAACTTTCCTTATTTGAATTAGGCCACATGTTTTAAAAGAAAGTTTAAAAGTTTTAAAACTTTACTTTTTTAACCATCCTCATGGTTTAGTAAAAAAAAAGGAAAAGAAGTTTTAAAATTTAAATTTTCTATCACCATGTTAAAAAAGGAAATTTTATAAGAGAAGTTTTAAATTTTAAAACATGATTTTAATTTTTAAAACTTTTCTTTTTTAACTCCTACTTTAGGAAATTAGAAGAGAGCTTGTAAAATTTTATAAGGGATTATAAAACTTCATAAAAAATATTTTTTCTTTCTTGATGAGGTGGCCGACCACCTTGCTTGGTGCCCAAGCAAGGGGCCGGCCAAAATAAAAATTATAAATCATCATCCAATTGATATTTGGTGATTGATTCAATCAAGAGGAAAGAAAAGGAAAAATTAAAAGGGAAAAGGAAAACCATGAGGAAGATTTTAACTTTTGTAAAAAGTCTTTCCTTATTTGCCTTGGGCAAGTAATATAAAAGAAGGAGTGAGGCAGCCTCATTAAAAAATAATTCTTATTCTCTTGGTGGAGTCTCTCTAGGTGGCCGGCCCTCCCTCTCCCCTCTTCTTTTCCCTTTTGCTCTCTTCTCCTTGGTGGTGGTGGTGGCTAGATTTTAGAGGAAGAGGAAGAGGAAGAAAGCTTTTGGGTGGTGTTCATCTTGGAAGATCGTCGCCCACACGACGTCCAAGGTGAGGCGAGGAATACGACAGAAGATCTCGAGGTCATTAGCATATAAAGAGAAGGTATAATTAGCAATTATTTTCCCCATCATGCTAATTATTTCTCTTTGTAAGAATTCCAAACACAAGAGGCATTAGATCTAATTTTTTGAATTTATTTTTCGAGTTTGTGTTTTTTTTGTTTTTTGAATTTGTGATTCGATTGTTCTTTTTGGTTAAACCTAGAGTTATTTAAGGAAATTAAATATTAGCTTTCCTTAAAAGGCTTTGTCTAGGCGGTGGTGGTTGCTCCCATATCCAAGAAGGCCATGTGCCTTGCCATGCAGTCCTGGAAGCCAATTTAGGAAGTTAATATTTATTGGAATTAATAACATAGATGGATTTAGATCAATAGTGTTAAGTTTCGCTTGCGATCCAAATCTAAACCATCAAGAACAGATAAGTTAAATTTGGAATCAATGATGTTAAGTTCCGTCTGCGATTCCTAATTTAACTTCTAAAGAACACAATAGGTTATTTAAGGAAAGGTTTGATACTTGTACAAAATTTTATACAGTGAAACCGGTACAATTTTCCTAGGACTAACCAACATATTTTTACTTAACTTTGAAAGTCATAATCAAAAAGGGGGAGATTGTTGGTGCAGGAAGCATCCGACGATCGAACCTATGTTTTGATAATGGCAAAAGGTTCAAAGTTAAGTTGTTTGTGATCTAACAGTTTGAATGAGATTGCATGAAAGTCCTAAGTGTACTTAGGTAAAAGTCCTAGCTGTAGTTAGGCAGGTGGAAAACCCTAGAGGGTGGTAACCCTATGCGGAAAGTCTTGGCGGGTCAAGGGCTTCAAGAAAAAGTCCTAGGGGGTGGTAACCCTAGGTGGAAAGTCCTGATGTCGTGAACCAGGTGGAAGACTGGACGGGTTGGGGAGTGGGCGTACAACAGAAAGTCCGGAACCATCAAACGCTAAGCAAAAGTCCAGTCGATCTGGAGGATCGTGCTGGCATCAGGTAAATCTCTTGAGTGGAGTAGGTGAGGACGTGTTCCTCGTCAAGGGAACAGTAGACGTCAGGTCCGACCTAGGGTTTCCGGTTGGAAATCTGAAGTCAGACCCGGATAGTTCAGAAACTATCAATATTTTATTTATGACTATTATGTGATAACTTTGTTTTGCAGGGTATGTGTTTAGGACTAACACATTTTGCAGGAACAAAGGAGCAAGTCACACTTCGGATGAGCAGTGTCCGAGGTGCCTCCATGGAGCTTGGAGGCACCTCAGGTGCAGAGTGTGAGCTGGCTGTGAAGAGAAGCTGGAGGCGCCTCGGACGGAACTAGAGGCGCCTTGGACCAGGGCTTGGAGGCACCTTGGAGTGGCCATGGAGGCGCCTCAAGCAGGATAAGAGATGAACTTTTCAGCACTGATCCACGCGGTTGACTCGGTGTGTTGGAGGCGCCCTGGATGGTTGGAGGCACCTCCAGCAGTGCATAAAAGGGGGTCTCGAGACAGCAACAAGAACACAACTTTCTAAGCCATCTTTGTGCAACGAGCTGCTCAAGAAACGACCCGACAAAGCTATAACTCAAAGCTGACAACCCGAAGCTCTGAATCTGCTATTTCCCTTTGTTGTTGGTAAATTTAACAGCTTTTATTATACATAATTTGTAACACCTTTCGAGCTTATAGTTGTTGCCCACTGGAAGCAATCAAAGATCGCAGGCCTTGGAGTAGGAGTCGTCACAGGCTCCGAACCAAGTAACTAACTTGAGTTAGCATTTGTTCTTTTCTTTTCTGCTATGTTTATATACTCTATACGTAAAATTGAATGAAATAGCCACGAGCGCTATTGACCCCCCCCCCCCTCTAGCGCTTCTTGATCCAACATTTATTCCTTTGTGGAAAGCTATAAAAGGAAAGATTTTAAAATTTAAAACTCTCTTTTAAAACCAACATAAAAGGAATGTTTTTAACAAAATAAAAACTTCCTTTTATTTCCTTTTATGATCAATCTAAAAAAGGAAAGTTTTATATTAAAATCATCCTTTTAAATCCCTTTTATGGATCTCTATAAAAGGAAAGATTTTACAAAAAATAAAACTTCCTTCTTCTTGTGTGTGGCCGACCCCTTGCTGGGGTACCAAGCAAGGCTTGGCAGGCCCAGCTTGGGCTCCAAGCTTAGCTTGACCTGCCCCTTGCTTGGTCTCCAAGCAATGCTTGACCGACCCTTGCTTGAGCCTTAAGAAGCTAGGCTTTGGGTGGATATAAGACTTTATATAAGAGGCTACAATAGGGACCTAGAGGAGGAATTGACTTTGGTCTCCTGATGAGCTTGAGCTTCCCGTGTTCACCCCGAACACCCAACTCAAGTTCATCAATAATAACTCATACCACTAAAGAGTTATTATTGCACTACCACACTAATCCCATATTACAATATGGGCTCCTTCTTATTATGAGTGTGTTAGTTTCCCTATGTTTAAGATATTGAATGCCCACTAATTAAATGAGTTACTGACAACTCACTTAATTAATATCTAGCTCCAGAGTAGTACCACTCAACCTTATCGTCATGTCGGACTAAGTCCACCTGCAGGGTTTACATGACAATCCTTATGAGCTCCTCAAGGGGACATCGTCAACCTAGATTACTAGGATACAATTTCATTCTATAATCAATAATACACCATATAAATAATATCATTTCCTAAGTTATCAGGCTTATTGATTTAACGAACTAAATCACACCCTTTGATAAATTAAATAAATAAATATTAAATATACGTGCTTGTTATTATATCATGATTAAGAGTACACACTTCCATAATAATAGAGGTTTTGTTCTTTTATATAGTCAGTATAAAAAGAAACTACCTCAAATGGTCCTGCTAAATACACTTATAGTGTATTAGTGTAATTTATTAGTCAAGATAAACTAATGCCTAATTACACTACAACCACTCCAATGGTTTGTCCCATTTCATCTTGGTTGTGAGCAACTATTCATAATTTATAAGAAACTGATAACATGAACTTCTGTGTGTCTCCTCACACCATGTTATCTACAATATAATTTAAATGGATAACTACACTTAGCATAAATGTAGACATTTGACCAATGTGATTCTTATTTCAAAATAATTGTTTACAAAAAGCTAGACTTTTAGTATACACTCTAACAATCTCCCACTTATACTAAAAGACTATGCTGTCATAAACGCTGCCATACATCTGATTCCCATCCCCTCAACATGCCGATTGAAAGCTTTCGCCGGAAGGGCCTTAGTGAAAGGATCTGCCAGGTTATCTACTGATGCAATCTTGGCGACAACAACTTCTCCTCGTTTTACGGTGTCTCGTATCAGGTGGTACTTGCGCGCAATGTGTTTACTCACCTTATGGGCTCGTGGTTCCTTCGAGTTTGCTACTGCACTGCTATTATCACAATAAATTGTGATAATCTTGGGTAAACCATGAACCACATCTAAGTTCATTAAAATGTTCCTGAGCCATACAGCTTCTTTGGCTGCCACAGAGTCTGCCACATACTCAGCTTCCATGGTTGAGTCTGAAACACATTTCTGCTTAACACTCCTCCATGCTATGGCTCCACCTCCTAAAGTAAACACATAGCCTGATGTAAACTTACTATTGCCCCTATCTGATTAGAAGTCGGAATCTGTGTAACCCACAGGGATCAAATCATCTACTTGGTAAACCGACATATAATCTCTAGTCCTTCTTAGGTACTTTAATATATGCTTTACGACAGTCCAATATCCCTGTCCTGGATTACTTTGATATCTATTAACCATGCCCACGGCAAAACAGATATCTGGTCTCGTGCATAACATAACATACATTAGGCTTCCTACAGGTGAAGCATAAGGAACTGTCTTCATTTCTTCTATCTCTTTTGATGTCTTTGGAGACATCTCTTTAGATAAAGATACTCCATGCCAAAAAGGTAGAAAACCTTTCTTGGAGTCTTGCATGCTAAAATAAGCTAGGATAGTATCGATATATGAAGCTTGGGATAAACACAACATTCTTTTCTTGCGATCCCTTATTACTTTGATCCCGAGAATATGTGCACATTCTCCCAAGTCCTTCATATCGAATTGCTTGGACAACCATACCCTTACTTTCGACAACACTTTGATATTATTTCAAACTAATAAAATGTCATCTACGTATAGTACAAGAAATACCACCACATTTCCATCACACTTCTTGTATACACAAGACTCATCTGGACACTGAATAAATCCATACGACTGGATTACTTCATTAAATTGGATGTTCCAAGACCTTGAAGCTTGCTTCAGTCCATAAATAGACCGATTGAGCTTACATACTAGATGCTCTTTGCCCTTTGCAATAAACCCCTCTGGTTGCTTCATATGGATGTTTTCTTCAAGACTTTCATTAAGGAAAGATGTCTTGACATCCATTTACCAAACCTCATAATCCATATGAGCGGCAATAGATAAGAGTATCCGGATGGACTTAAGCATAGCTACTGGCGAAAATGTTTCCTCATAATCGATTCCCTCTTTCTGAGTATACCCCTTCGCAACAAGCCTTGCTTTGAAGGTTTCCACCTTCCCGTCTATCCCTCTTTTCCTTTTGTAGATCCATTTACATCCAATAGCTTTTACACTATTTGATGGTTCTACTAGCTCCCAAATTTTGTTAGAATACATAGATTCTATTTCTGAATTCATTCCTCTTTGCCATGATGCTACATCTTTATCTTGGAGTACTTCGTCATATGTTCGGGGATCAGGTTCATGTTTACCTGGGATCAAGTCCGAAGACTCTCCAAAAAATATGAATCTTTCAGGTTGCCTCACAACCCTCCCACTACGACGAGTCACTGTCTGTAGTTGTGTATCATTTGTGATATATGTTGCAGTTTCTTGTGATATTTCATCTTGCACTGTTGATACTAAAGTAGGCGTGTCCTCTCTCATTTCTTCTAGAACAATTTCACTCATGGGGTTGTGGTTTATTACAAAGTCCTCTTCTAAAAATCGGGCATTTGTGCTAACAATGACCTTCTGATCTTTAGGACTATAAAAGAAACCACCTTTCGTACCTTCGAGATAACCTATAAACAGGTGAACTTCTGTACGAGATTCTAACTTATAAGTATCTCCCTTCAGCACATGTGCTAGACTACTCCATATCCGAATATGACTCAGACTAGGCTTATGTAACGACCCAAATTTCCTCAATTAGAGTCCTAAAAGTAATTTAAAAATATTTAAAAATGCTATAGAAATATTCTATGATTTTTTAGAAATTTTTAGAGTATTTTTATGCAATTTTTGGAGGTCGTTTGGTATTTTTACTAGACGAAAGAAGTTTTGACAAAAATAATGTCCAAGCCGAGATTCGAACCGGAGACCTCAGATTAAGCAGAACCCTAAGCGAATACGGCTGACCAGAAGCCCAAGCAGGCGTTGCTGATTAAAAGAAGAATGAAATGTATTTATGTAGTAGAAGTTAATAACAGGAAATAATAGGAAGGAAAAGGGTTGCAGTCGAGATTTGAACCCACGAGCCAAGCCTTAACCCATGCGCGGCTGACCAAGTGTTCACGCGGCCGGTTCTGTTTAGAAAAAGGTAGCAAATTTATTTAAAGAAGTTAACAGAATATTGAGTTATAAGAGGAGAACTTAGGGCTTGATTATTTTTCCGTGACCTAGCTTTTCCCTTCTCCTTCCTCGCATGCGACGGCAGTGTTTCTGCTCAGGCGGAAACGAAGCCGAGCTAGGGCTTTGTTCTCCGACGCCTGGCCAAGGTTTTCCGAGGGATTTTCTCCACTCCATCACGATTCCTCGTCAAGAAGGAGCTGTTGGCATGAAAAAGGGACGGAGATTTCAAGTTATCCGAACCCTAGAAGCACTAGAAGGTTTCTCCTTCGGCTGTGAGTCAAGGAAACAAAGGTAAGCGCTGCTCACTTGTGGTAAGAGTAGCTTTGGGATTTGATTTCCCCTTTTATCTTAGTTGTAACACGCTTGAAGAATCGTGTTGCTCTTTCCTATCCGCTCTGAAGATTTTGGTCAGATTGTTGGGGTTCTCAGGTTTAATCAAGGATGTTTTTCGTATAGTTTCAGAGTGTTAGTGAGGAATTCAATTTATGTTGTTCAGTAGTTGAGTTTCCATGAATCTGATGTGGATGTAATTACTTGTAGTTCAGTCTCTACCTGTGAGTTTCAAAGAAGTGTTTTACATTAAGGTGCTTTTCGGATCCATTGACAGATTTGGTTTCATAGGTTGATTTCGATGATGCTATTCTTCTGCTCCATGAGGGATTCCGAGTTGTAGTCAGATTGGATGTTTGTGTAGCATATTAGCTTCCCTGTTTCCTTACTGCAGTTCTGAACATGAAAAAGGATTTAATTTCCGGCTTGAGTTTATGGTTTGGTAATCCGGTTTAGATCATGTTGTACATGCTTAAAGATCTCTATTTCTCTTTAAAGGTGTAAGTTTTTCATAGGTAGGTTTACATAGATTTTACAATCTGAACCCTACATAGGTTGCCTGAGACCTTAACCAGATTTAGTTGTGGCGTAGAACTATTGAGCATTAACACTCTTGCTGTTGGTTTCCAGTAGCCAATTTCTTTTCAGGTGGCAATGGGTACACACTGCTGCATGGTCAGGTGAGCAAGCCGTGGGGTATCACAGTTAGTATAGATAGCATTTTTAAGTATCACAGCTTTGTATCGCAGTTTATTTTTAGCATTTCAGATTTTAGATTTCTTTTGCACATCAGTTATAGATTTTTTGTTGAGTTAGTAGAGCATGAAATGGTGTAACTTGGAGCATACAGTTTAGTTTCATTGTGTAGCACCTTAGTTTGATTTTTCCTTGCCGTAATGAGTTAGAACATCCCTTTGGAGCTTATTCTAGCCCAATTTTCTGTCCATTTCTGCAGGCACCGAACAACTCTCTTTGGAGCTTAGACTAGCCCTTTCAATTTGTAGTTTTTTTTTAGCAAATGCAGATTTTCCACTTGTAGCAAGTGTTCTTTACCTCCTTTGCTTTCGGATTATACTGTACAACATTGGAATAGCTAGACGATTAAGAGTAGCATGAGTTTCTTTGCTTTCTTTGCTTTCGGATTACACTGTACATCATTGGAATAGCTAGAGATTATTGAGTAGCATGCATTCTTTGGCCTCTTTCTTTTATCTCTATTGTAGCAAGATTTAAGGTTTTAATTCCCACAAGTTTTAGATTTAGTTTAAGCTTGTATGATATGCAGACTTTCATAAGTATTGCTTGCAGATTTTGATAAGTATTGCATGCAAAACTCTAATCTTAGAACAAATTTTTATTAAGCTTAATATGCAGAATTTTATCAGCATAGTAGGCAGATTTTTGGTTAAGCATTTCAAAGTTAGAATTTTCTTAAACATTTCAGTTTCTTTTTAAAGAAGTATTCTTTTAGTAGTATTAACAAGTATAAGAAAGATAAAGAAAAGAAAGAAAAAGGCCAAGGCCTTAAGTAGATCCCTAAGTCAAGACTTTAGGGATTTTGGCACACAAGGTGCTTATTAAAATGCCAAGACATTTAAAGAAGAAGTAATTAAGATAATAAGATATTTTACTTTGAAGAGGCTAATACCCGACTTCCAAGGTTGTCGTTAAACAAATCCAGGTGTCTAATTCCAAGGTCTTGGCCCTGGTAGACCAAGGTCTGCTCTTTTAGGATTGGTGGCTCACTACCCCAACCTATTAGGGAACGCGCATAAGATGGTACTATGCCTAGGCCCAAGATGAAAGTTGATTATTATTTTGAAGTATTATAAGTATAAGCTTTTGAACAAGTAAAATAAGTTTCACATAAGTATAAAAGTATTCAAGTATAAGTTTTAAACAAGTGGAATAAAAGAATAAGTTTAGAACAAATGAAATAAGTTTCATTTTGTTTTAAATCAGCAAGTTTAGTTTTCTTTTATGCTAGAATGTTATTTAGATTAGCTTACTGTTCCTTGCTATTAGAAGAGCATGAGTAGCTTTAATTACATGTTTAGCATTTCAGCCTGTTTGATTCCTTTACTATTGGATCAACATGAGTAGTCTTCAGTAAGCATTCAGTTAGTTCATGTTATAGATATATGTACATGCATATCGAAATTTTTGTGAGTTAGATAGCGCTTACTAAGCATTTTACTTATAGATTGCATTTCCTCTTACTGCAGATAAAGGAAGGCGACAAGGAGGTACGAATGGTGTGTGATGCCAGGACTATGGGAGATACTTGGACATTTTTAAGTTTTCGCATTTTAGTGATTAATAAATATTTGAGATTGTATCTTACATTTCTTGTCATTGGAGATTATTTTGTTTTAGATTGCATGCTGAGATGAGTTTGACACTTATTTAATGTGTGGTTGTTTGATATATGTTCCAGCAGCCTGTGGCTGACGTATACTATGTATGTATCTCAGTTTATGGTCACCAGTACAGGGGAGATGCTGCCGAAATTTTTCGGTAGAGACTCCTCGTGGTTTCGATCATACCGGTTAAGTAGAGTTAGTAGTTAAATAACGATCATCCTTAGAGAGTAGTATAGTAGGAAGGGTGGTCGTTACAGCTCACGACCATTCTACAATTCCGTGGGAGTAGAGGGTACTGGTTTAGAAGGTACCAAGTTAAAAATGTACACTGCCATTTCTAAAACATATGTTAGGATGTATACTAAAAGCCTAGCTTTTGTATAAACATTTATAAGAATCACATTGTTCAAATGTCTACATTTTTGCTAAGTGTAGTTGTCCATTTAATTTATATTGAAGATAACATGGTGTGAGGAGACACACAGAAGATCATGTTATCAGTTGTCACGCCCCCAAAGGAGTCCCTGCCAGACAAAAATCCGACAGCATCTCCCCTGTACCGGTGACAATCTGAAGCATAAGTACAAACAAAATATACATCAGCCACATGCGGCTGGAATATTTATATACACAACCACGCAGCTATAATAACAGCCCACACGGCTGGAATGAAACAATCACAACCACGCAGTTATATATATAAAACAGCCCACACGGCTGTACTAAAAACCAACACAGCAGAAAAATGAAAATGGAAAGCCCAATACAACACAATCAACACACTGCTAGCCGGCTAGGCTTTATACAACAACCACAACAACAAATACAACAACCCACCAAATACAACCAATACAAATAAAACATATACAAAACCAGAAACGACCTTCGGATGTGACGTAGGACCCGACAGACAGGATACTCCGAGCGACACTCCAACCATCCACCTAAACACATAAAGATATACATGTGGTGGTGAGTATAGGTAACTCAGCGGGTAATAGAAAAAATAGTGCATGGTCTATACATAAACATAGAGATCAAAGTGTTGGATCGAGACCGCGCTAGAGGGGGGGTGAATAGCGCTCGCGGCTAAATTGTTTGTTTATTGGAATCGTGAAACTTATCGGAGTTAAAGCAGCGGAATTAGAACAAAGAAACACAAACAGATGGACACAGGGAATTTACTTCGTTCGGAGCCTAAGGCGACTCCTACTCGAAGGCCCGCGATCCTTGATCGCTTCCGGTGGGCAACAACTATAAGCACGATAGAAATTATAAATTACACTGAAGGTATTGAAATAAACTTGTACCGACAACTTAAGAAAGAAGAAGATTGGAGCTCCGGGTCGTCGCAATGTCGCAGCAGCACTTCGGAATAACTTTGTTAGCAACACGTTGAAGAAGGAAAGCTTAGAACTTGATGTTCTGAAGTGCTGGTCGAAACCCCCTTATAAAGGGTGTTCAAGGCGCCTTGAAGGCTGTTCAAGGTGCCTCCATCCTGCCGAGTCTTCCGCGTGGATCAAATCTGATCTGGTCGAACTTCATCCCTTTAAGGCGCCTTATAGCCTGCTCAAGGCGCCTTCCAAGGCGCCTTATACTCCCATGAAGGCGCCTTCAATGAACTTTCGCAGCCAGGTCAGCCTTTGCACCCGAGGCGCCTCCAAGCTCCATGGAGGCGCCTCGAATACTGTTCATCCGAGGAAAACCCCCATTTCTTTGTACCTGCAAGATGTGTTAGTCCCAAACAATATCCTGCAACACAAAGTTAGCATAAATAACAGAATGAATATGATAAGAATTGTAATGACAGTCTCCGAACTGTCCGGGTCTGACTTCAGATTTCCGACCGGAAACTCTAGGTCGACCCGACGCCTACTGTTCCCTCTACGGGGAACGCGTCCTCACCTACTCCACTCAAGAGATTTACCTGTTGTCAGTCAATCCTCCAGATCGACTGGACTTTCCGCCTAGGGTTACCACCCCCTAGGACCTAGGGTTACCGCCCCCTAGGGTTTTTCTCCACCTAGGGTTTTCGCCCCCTAGGACCTAAGGTTGCCGCCCCTTAGGGTTTTCCTCCACCTAGGGTTACCGCCCCCTAGGACCTAAGGTTGCCGCCCCTTAGGGTTTTCCTCCACCTAGGGTTACCACCGCCTAGGACCTAAGGTTGCCACCCCTTAGGGTTTTCCTCCACCTATGGTTACCGCCCCCTAGGACCTAAGGTTACCCCCCTTAGGATTTCCTTCACCTAGGGTTACCACCCCCTAGGACCTAAGGTTACCCCCCCTTAGGATTTTCCTTCACCTAGGGTTACCACCCCCTAGGACCTAAGGTTACCCCCCCTTAGGATTTTCCCCTGCCTAACCACAGTTAGGACTTTCCTGAAACCTTATTTAACCATGTTAGATAACAAGGAATCTTAACTTTGAATCCCTTTGCCATTATCAAAACTGAGGTTCGATCGTCGGATGCTTTACTGCACCAACAATCTCCCCCTTTTTGATTATGGCAACTGAAATTCAAAGTTAAGTAAAAATGCAATAAAGATACGCATAAATAAAGCATAGGCACATTCACAACAAAATTTTTATTTTAATTTTCTTTGAATTTTAATTTATAATTTTCTTTGAATTTCTTCCTACTCTCCCCCTTTGCCATATATCAAAATACCCAAGAGAGTGACGAAAATCTAGGCCTTAGCTTAACTTCCAAAGATAATTTTCAATCTTATATTTCAAAGAGAATTAAAGAGGGTTAAGCATACTTTTGATAAACACTTAGTTTTTCTTGTAAGACTTTTCGCTAGGTGAAATCATAATTTTGAAAACAAAATTCTTCCTTTAGTTTGAGAGATACTTTTAGCTGAGATAAAGTTATTTTGTTTTTAAACAGTAACTTAGCAAATTTTTGTGATTTCAAAAAGATTTAGTTTTTCAAAAAGAACTGTTTTGATGAAATTTTGAGAATGCTTTGGAAAATACTTAGCATTTTCAGCAGAACTTAGCATTTGAAAACAATTGCTTTGAGAGACACTTAGCTAATTTTTTTTTTAAACACTTTAAAAAGTACTTAGCTAAATGTTTTTGAAAAAAAAATATTTAGCTAAATTTGAAAATAATTAGCTATGTTTTTAGCTTAAAAATGATTGCGTTGAGAAAATATCTTGCCAAGTAGCTAAGTTTAAAAAATAATTTAACTCAGTTTAGTTAGAGAAAACTTAATTAACTACTTAGCTTTGAAAACATTTAGCTTATAGAGGAGTTATAATTTAAAAGTTAGGTCATAAATAATTTTAAATTTTAAAGCTAAGTTAAAAATAGCTTGAATTTTCGAAGATTTGCCAAAAATAGTTTTTAATTTTGAGGTCAAGTCAAAAATTTTTAAAGAAAAACTAATTTTAAAACCGACTCAAAATCACTCCCCCTTAATTAATGACTTAATAAATTTTTGAGTTCAGGAGTTCAAGCATGAGAGGTTAAAAATTATTTTCCTAATTTTCCATCTCATTCATTCTAGATTAACAAGCATGTTTAGCATATGAGTGAGTGTGAGATGAAGTTTACTTTAATTTACAACATTGAAAATATCAGTTAGAATTCCAAATAAGTGCCCATTATTTTGAAGATTTAAAAATTAATTGAGTTTCGAATTTCAAAGAATTTAATAACTTCTAAAAAGGGTTTTGAAATTAATTTTTCAGAGGATATTTCAAATGATTTTTCAAATAATTTTTTAAGTAGTTTTGAAATAATTTTGAAATTAATTTTTCAAGGGATTATTAAAATTATTTGAAATGAATTTTCAAATAATTAAGTTTGAAAAGATTTTAAAATGATTTTGAAATGAAGTTTTGAAAAGATTTTGAAATTAAGTTTTAAAATAATTTTGAAATTAAGTTTTAAAAAGATTTTAAAATGATTTTGAAATTAAGTTTTGAAAAGATTTTAAAATGATTTTGAAATGATTTTTCAAATACTTTTGAAATAAAGTTTGAAAAGATTTTAAAATAATTTTGAAATGAAGTTTTGAAAAGATTTTGAAATTAATTTTTAAAATAATTTTGAAATTAAGTTTTGAAAAGATTTTAAAATGATTTTGAAAAGATTTTGAAATTAAGTTTTAAAATAATTTTGAAATTAAGTTTTAAAAAGATTTTAAAATGATTTTGAAATTAAGTTTTGAAAAAAAATTTGAAATGAATTTTAAAAGAATTTTGAAATGAAGTTTGAAAGATTTTGAAATGATTTTAAAAAAAATTTTGAAATGAATTTTAAAAGAATTTAGAAATGAAGTTTTAAAGATTTTGAAATGATTTTAAAAAGATTTTGAAATGAATTTTAAAAAGATTTTTCAAATAAATTTTAAAAGAATTTTGAAATTAAGTTTTAAAATAATTTTGAAAGATTTTGAAATTAAGTTTTAAAATAGTTTTGAAATGATTTTGAAATTAAGTTTTAAAATAATTTTGACATGATTTTGAAATTAAGTTTTTAAATAATTTTGAAATGATTTTGAAATTAAGTTTTAAAATAATTTTTAAAAGTAATTTTGAAAGATTTTGAAATTAAGTTTTTGAAGCAATTTTGAAATTTAAGTTTTTGAAGCAATTTTGAAATTTAAGTTTTTTTTTTAAAACAATGATAATTTGATTAACTTGATTTAAGTTTAAGTCATAGTTTTATTTCTTAGTCATCTCACCCGATTTAAATTGTCAATCAGGGAATCCTATAATTGTTGTGAGATGAATATTGTTTAAATTAAGGGTCTGGTTTAACTTTGTGTTAGATTCAGGTTTAGCTTTGGGTTCAACAAGTAAGCATTCTTTGGATAAACTTCTGAGCTATGGTGAGTCACAAGGAGCTCATTAAAGTAACCATGCCTTCGAGGTTTTCCAAATAGTCCTACCCATTGAACTTAATACTAAACCTTGGTCTAACTGGTTAGGATCCATTTTAGGGTAGCTTCGGTTAGTTCCACTTGGCCAAATGCACCAGGTCGAAGCCATATCTTCCTAGACATGCGATGCCCAATCTTCCCTAACGTACTATCATCCAAAAACCTTTACCAGTACCGTGGGTCAAGCTAAACCTAGCCCATTTTTCTAACCTTAATTACCCTGTCGGGTAGTCTACTCTTGTTTACCCTTATCGGGTGGATTAATTTCGGAGGTGCCAGCTATTCTGGAGCCTCCTCCTATGTTATTGATTTAAGTTTTATTAAGTTAAGTAAATAAAAGGTACTTGATTATAACTTGGTTTGTACTGTTTAAGTTTTACTTTAGATTTATAACCCAAGTCTAGATTTCGTGATTTGACTAAATTATTAACAATCTTCTCTAATTTATCAATTTTATCTTTTAAAATATTATTTTGTATTTCTAATTTTCTAAGAGTTAATTTCTTATTTTTATTTGAATTAATTTTATTCATTACATTATTAGCATGCATATCTAATTTTGAAGAGAAATCTATACTAGAGCAAGCAGGATTAGTTAAGCTAGTGCGATCATGTGTTGCAAAAATTGGATTTTCATATAATGTAAATGTACTAACCTTGATTTCTCCCTCTGGATTCTTGGGTCTTCTTTCTGGGCATTGTCTTTTGCAGTGACCCATTAGTTTGCATTTAGAGCATTTGATGTATTTCTTCCCTCTCCTGATCATTTTCTCCTTCTCCTCCAATTGTTTCGATCAAGTCTTACGAGTGGGGCATTCGTTTCTATAGTGCCCTCTCTCCCTACACTTAAAACAGATTATGAGAGATTTACAATTTGAATTTACAATTTTACCTTTTAGATCTGTGATAGGATCCTCCCCCTTGACTGTTGCCATTTTAAATTCTGACTCAGATTCAGATATCTCGTCTTTGGCCATCAGTGTTCTGATATCGGTTTGCTCTGATTCTTCTGAGTCTGGTTTGAAGGTTGACTCTGAGGATTCAATTTCAAATTCGGACTCAGGTTCTATTCGATCTTCTAACTCTGAAGGGATCTCATAAAGCTTGAGCACTTTCTCCCAAAGCTCCTTAGCATTGTTGAATTTTCCAACTTGATCAAGATCTGAATTTGTTAGTCCGCACAGGAGAATGTAAGTTGCTTTTGCATTTGCCTCGAATGCCCTTATTGTTTGTGCATCCCACTTGTCACAAGTGATGGGTACACCTTCTTTGGTGGGGAGAGTGAATCCAATATGGACTATGGTCCATATTTCTGCTTCGGTCTTTAATTGATGCTCCACCTGGTCTTTCCAGTATCTGAAGTTTTCGTCAGACAGCAGTGGTAGGCATGTGGAATTGTACCCATCTTCGTAGGCCATTAGAAGAAATCTCGTATAATAAACACAATAAAACTTGTTCCAAGACTTAGTCTTGGATTAGTAGTGCGGGAGAGAAATAAAGATAGTAATTCAGGAATTTCGAAAAAAAATAATAAAATATTATTAAAATATTAAAAAAAATATTATCACAGATTTTTGAAAATGTAATATTTCGCTAATTTCAACCAATGGTGAAAAGATGAAAATTAATTTTTCAAAAGTAGTTTTGGAGGGAAAAAACGAAAGGCGTATTTTTAACCTATACAAACGACAAAGCCATGAAAAAAATGCTTGAATGGTGGTTGCACCAGTTCAAAGCGACCCCGCTCTGATACCAATTGTTGGATTGAGATCGCGCTAGAGGGGGGGGGGGGGGTGAATAGCGCTAGCGGCTAAATTGTTTGTTTATCGGAATTGTGAAACTTATCGGAGTTAAAGTAGCGGAATTAGAACAAAGAAACACAAATAGATGGACACAGGGAACTTCGTTCGGAGCCTAAGGCGACTCCTACTCGAAGGCCCGCGATCCTTGATCGCTTCCGGTGGGCAACAACTATAAGCACAATAGAAATTACAAATTACACTGAAGGTATTGAAATAAACTTGTACCGACAACTGAAGAAAGAAGAAGATTGGAGCTCCGGGTCGTCGGAATGTCGCAGCAGCACTTCGGAATAACTTTGTTAGCAGCACGTTGAAGAAGGAAAGCTTAGAACTTGATGTTCTGAAGTGCTGGTCGAAACCCCCTTATAATGGGTGTTCAAGGCGCCTCCATGCTGCCGAGTCTTCCGCGTGGATCAAATCTGATCTGGTCGAACTTCATCCCTTTAAGGCACCTTATAGCCTGCTCAAGGCCCTTCCAAGGCGCCTTATACTCCCATGAAGGCGCCTTCAATGAACTTTCGCAGTCAGGTCAGCCTTTGCACCCGAGGCGGCTCCAAGCTCCATGGAGGCGCCTCAGATACTGTTCATCCGAGGAAAACCCCCATTTCTTTGTACCTGCAAGATGTGTTAGTCCCAAACAATATCCTGCAACACAAAGTTAGCATAAATAACAGAATGAATATGATAAGAATTGTTATGACAGTCTCCGAACTGTCCGGGTCTGACTTCGGATTTCCGACCGGAAACCCTAGGTCGACCCGACGCCTACTGTTCCCTCTACGGGGAACGCGTCCTCACCTACTCCACTCAGGAGATTTACCTGTTTCTAGTCAATCCTCCAGATCGACTGGACTTTCCGCCTAGGGTTACCACCCCCTAGGACCTAGGGTTACCGCCCCCTAGGGTTTTTCTCCACCTAGGGTTACCGCCCCCTAGGACCTAAGGTTGCCGCCCCTTAGGGTTTTCCTCCACCTAGGGTTACCGCCCCCTAGGACCTAAGGTTACCCCCCTTAGGATTTTCTTCACCTAGGGTTACCACCCCCTAGGACCTAAGGTTACCTCCCCTTAAGATTTTCCTTCACCTAGGGTTACCACCCCCTAGGACCTAAGGTTACCCCCCTTAGGTTTTTCCCCTACCTAACCGCAGTTAGGACTTTCCTGAAACCTTATTTAACCATGTTAGATAACAAGGAATCTTAACTTTGAATCCCTTTGCCATTATCAAAACTGAGGTTCGATCGTCGGATGCTTTACTGCACCAACACAAAGGTATACAGTCTCAGTAGTGAATCAAAGAATATGATCCTACTATCATAATCAATGCATCTGATCATATTAGACCTACTAACCTGACATACATACTATACAAACCACAACCGATATAATGATAGATACATACCCAATCTGGAATCAACACCTGGTACAATGGTCAGTAAACTCACTATATCTGCAACAGACCTACTCGTGACACTTGTGCTATATAAATACGACTGCAAATACATGTAAAATAAATGACATGTATGCAGCATGACAACCATATGCAACAATCATATCGCAAACAAATGCAACATACCACAAACACATGCAACTAGTATCTACTAGGCATGTATGCAAATATATCTCCAACGATGCACCGCGCATCAAATGCAAATGTGCATGCATGCTCCATTGTCACCCCCACCACCTCTCTAGACACCACGACCCCTGTATGGCCGAGAGGCTTGGGTCCGTGACAAACCGTACTAGCCTCCAGTACATGCACCGCTATAGGAGGCCAAAGCGGACGGTCAGCTAAGTAGTTATATAACCACATAGCTAAGGGTCCCTGACCACTCATAACTCAAACCCTCTGCCTACTATACCCTCAAGACCCACTACTCCAGAGTGGTCGAGGCTGACAGAATACTGAGCGGCTGAATGAGCGCGACAAGACATAGCTCCACCCCCAGCTACCAGTCTCCATCAGTGGTAGAGTGGACAGCTATAAAAACTGACAACCCTCTCAACTAAAAAGGAGACGATAGTCATCAGTATGCAATGAATGATGAACATGATATATATATATATATATATATAATCATGATACAGACACCATCATCATCCATGCAAACTCTAACTCCACATAAGCACTCCACAGCATGAATATAAACGTCATGATAAATCCACACATCCCACCAAACACATGTACACAACTACACACGTATAATCAACCAAAAATCTCCAATAATCCCACAAGACTCATGTACACAAAACATAAGTACATTCAACCTATATCCTCCAGTAAAAACACATCAGACACATGTATATACAACAAATATACAATCAACACAACTCCTCCAATCATCACACCGGATAAATGTGTACACGACATACAAATGGACAATCATCATATGAACACTGCCAATGAACCATACACTACTACACACTCTACATGTGCACAAATACCACAGAGTATAGATAATCCAAAGTGTAGACTGTATAAGAATTAAATAGATCATCATAAGGGTCAAGCATCGGTATCAAGCAAGAAAACAACAAACGAACACGATATAAGGTAAAGTATCCTAAACCATCACATGAAACCATGCACTAAGCTCAATAAAATCTACATAGAGTCAAGGAAGAAATACCTGCCTTTATCTGTCGACCGTATCAGATAAACCAATCCACGTCAAGACGCTCGTCTCGAATTAAAGTCCTGCAATCACATAATATTTTAGCTAATTACATACGAAGTAAATAACTAAGCAACTTCCCCCACCTAATTAGAATAACCCTAATCTAACATGATTAAGGATTAATCCTCCAACTAACCTTAACCATAATACAACCCAATTAAATTAGGTTATACATGATACATCTCTAAAACTCCCCCAAAACAACACATTTAATCCAATAATAAATCTATTCTCTTAATTACCAACCCACCACATAATGATATCAACCATAAAACCTATCATAAGCTCAAATCTCCATCATAGATCCACATCAACCAAACAACCAAATCATCAACCTACCTCATCTGATAATCCAATCAACAACCAATCCAATGATCCTAAAAATGATCACATAATAATCTATATCAACCAAAATAATACTTACCACTAGAGGCAAAACCTTAATCCTTAATCCACAATAATTCATCCAATCAACCTATCAACTAAATCATCAAACCACAATCAACCATAAACTCTAACCATCCTCAATCAACAAAATTATGCCCTCCTCCAATTCATATAACAATCTACAAGTCCTCAATAAATCCAACGTACCTTAAATCAATTCCTACAATCCATCTACATGCTTCCATGTGCTCTAAACCAGACATAACCTAATAACCATCAACAATACCGATAGAACAGAGCAATAATAAGAAAATTATAGAGGTACATCACCAAAGGAAACTCACCTCGAGATAGTGCCACAAATCAAGAGCTCACAACCCCTACTCCCACTGTCCAAAATCTACAAAAACGCCTACACACCAATTCTTTCAAGAATCAATCTAGAACTCAGTTGTATAGCAAAGAATTGCTGAAACTCCTAACAACAGGAACATCACTCACCTCCATCAGCCCCCAAATCTTCATCCAAACCCTACACAGCCGCAAGAATTGTAGGAGATGAAGATCTGCTCAAGGAAGATCCATCACTAGTTGATCCGAAGCTTTCTCCATCCTAGATCAGGAAGAATATCTTGAAAAGAAACAACTTCACATGAGATTCTTGAACTCACAGCATTACCAAACAAAGCCTTACCTTAATTGATCACCTACAGCCGATGTCGTGCGATCCACCTCGGCTGGTGATGATCGACAATGCCCTCCAGTGAACAGATCAAGGAGGAAAGCAAAAAGGGCTCAATTAATCCGGGACGACGCAAATCAGGGCCCTTGTTGTGCCCTAGAACCGGATCCCTTTGCTTGCGCGCAACAAACAGCCGAAGAGATGATCGCTCAACCAGAGACGATCTGGACAACTTCAGTACCTTTGCGATCCGGTGACTCTTCTTCAGGCGATGTGGTGAGGACGAGATCGCCGGGGAAAACTCGCCCTCCGTCGGCGTCTGATCATCCGCGCGAGAGAGGAAAGGGAGAAGGGCTCCACGCATCGAGAGGGAGAGGGAGGCTCAGCTGAGGGTACGCTGACGGAGGAGGTCGATGGCCGGCGGCATCGACCGGTAGCCGGCGATCGCGAGCTCAGCGTTTAGTGAGGTAGAAAATCGCCGGAGAAGAAAAAGGTTTTCGGGGAGAAGGAATCGGGAGAAAGAATAAGAATCGGGATTTAAACCTAGGTTAGAATAATTAAAGTCTAAGTCCATTCCCAAATCAACTCCCACTTAAATGGGTAACCTAAATAGGCCTCCACTGTACCCCGAATCTATCCCCTCAAAACGGGTCATACGGACTCCGTTTAAATCTCAAAAAATTTATAAAAATCCTTGAAAAATCTAATAAGATTTTCCATCCAATAATATTTATTATTTTAAATTTTACGATATCTTATATTAGTTCCTTATAAATTATAAATAGTAGCTCACAACCAAGATGGAATGGGACAAACCATTGGAGTGTTGTAGTATAATTTGGTATTAGTTTATCTTGATTATAAAATTACACTAGAACACTATGAGTGTATTGAGCAGGACCATTTGAGGTAGTTTCTTTTATATTGACTATATAAAAGAATAAAAATCTCTATTATTATGGAAGTGCATACTCTTAATCATGATATAATAACAAGAACGTATACTTAATATTCATTTCTTTAATTTATCAAAGGGTACGATTTAGCTCGTTAAATCAATAGACCCGATAAGTTGGGAAATGATATTATTTATATGGTGTGTTATTGATTATAGAATGAAACTGTGTCCTAGTAATCTAGGTTGATGATGCCCCCTCGAGGAGCTCATAAGGATTGTCATATAAATTATGTAGGTGGACCTAGTCCGGCATGACAAAGAAGTTGAGTGGTACTACTTTTGGAGCTAGATATTAATTGAGTTGTCAGTAACTCATTTAATTAATGGACATTCAATATCTTAAACACAGGGAGATTAATACACTCATAATAAGAAGGAGCCCATAATGTAATTTGGGATTGGTGCGGTAGTTCAATAATAACTCATTAGTGGTATGAGTTACTATTGATGAACTTGAGTTGAGTGTTCGGGGTGAACACAGGAAGCTCAAACTCATTGGGTGACTAAAACTAATTTCTCCTCTCGGTCCCTGTTTTAGCCTCTATAAAACCTTGTATCCACTAATTCCACTTCTTATCCAAGTAATGGGTCGGACACAACCTTGCTTGGAGCTGTTAGAATGTATACTAAAAGCCTAGCTTTTGGTATAAAACATTTATCTAGAAATAAGAATCACATTGGTCAAATGTCTACATTTGTGATAAATGTAGTTGTTCAATTAATTTATATTATAGATAACATGGTGTGTGGTGTCACACACAGAAGATCATGTTATCAGTACCTTATAAATTATAAATAGTAGCTCACGCCCATGATGGAAAGGAACAAACCATTGGAAGGTCGTAGTGTAATTAGGTGTTAGTTTATCTTAACTATATAATTACACTAGTACACTAAGAGATTATTGAGTAGGACCATTAGAGGTCGTTTCTTTTATACTGACTTTATAAAGGAACAAAGACCTCAGTTATTATGGAAGTGTGTGCTCTTAATCCTAATATAATAACAAGCACATATATTTGATATTTATTTCTTTAATTTATCAATGGGTGAGATTTTGTTCGATGAATCAATAAGCCCGATAAGTTGGGAAATGATATCACTTATAGTGTGTGTTGTTGATTATAGAAGGAAACTGTGCCCTAGTAATCTAGGTTGAGAATGTCCCCAAGAGGAGCTCATAAGGATTGTCATGTTAAACCCTGCAGGTGGACTTAGTCCGACATGATGATGAAGTTGAGTGGTACTACTCTTGGAGCTAGATATTAATTAAGTGAGTTGTCAGTAACTTACTTAATTAGTGGACATTTGTTATCTTAAACACAGGGAGACTAACACACTCATGATAAGAAGGAGCCCAAAATGTAATTTGGGATTGGTGCGGTAGTTCAATAATAGTTCTCTAGTGGAATGAATTATTATTGATAAAATTAAGTTATGTGTTCGGGGCGAGCACGGGATGCTTAATTTTATCAGGAGACCAAAACCAATTCCTCCTCTCGGTCCCTATCGTAGCCTCTAGTATATAGAGATTTATACCCACCGCATACCCACCTTCTTACCCATCCAATGGGGCCGGCCAAGTTAGCTTGGAACCCAAGCTATGGCCGGCCAAGACCAAGTGGATGAGCCATGTAGGTGGCCGGCCAAAGCTTGGGTCCCAAGCTTAGGTGGCCGGCCACTAGAATATTAAAGAGGATTTTTATTAAAATTATTTCTTATGTGGATATCATGATTTTAAAAGAGAGTTTAAAAATTAAAAATTTCCTTTTATAGCTTTCTACAAAAGATTAAGAGAAGAGATTAATCTCTTTCCTTATTTGTAGTTTAAAAGGATGGTTTTAATTTTTGGTAAAAACTTTCCTTATTTGTAAATCATCTACATGTTTAAAAGAGAGTTTAAAATTTGAAATCTTTCCTTATTTGTTGATTAAAGGAGGATTTTAAATTTTAAGAAAACTTTCCTTTTTAACCATGTTCATGATTTAAAAGAGAGTTTAAAATTAAATATTCTCTTTTATAAGTTTCTACAAAAGATTAAGAAAAGATTTGATATCTTTCCTTATTTGTAGATTAAAAGAGATTTTAATTTATAGAGATAACTTTCTTTTTATCCACATGTTTAAAAGAAAGATTTTAATTTATTAAATTTCCTTTTTATAAACCAATCATGAAGGGATAAAATTATTGGAGAAATTTTTATAAATTTTCGGAAGCAAATAAGGAAGTTTTAATTGGTGTTTAAAATTTTATTTGCTTGGAGATATTATTTGTTATGGCCGGCCATTGTAATTTGAAAAGAGAAAATTATTTTAATTAAATAAATTTTCCTTTTCAATGGCAAAAGAATTAAGGAAGTTTTTATTAAATTTTTCTTATTTGCCAAGACCAAGGATTATAAAAGGGGGATAGAGGAGGCTTCAAGGCTAAGAACTCTATTCTATTTTTCTCCCTCTTTTCCTTGGTGTGGTGGCCGGCCCTTCCCTTTCTCTTCTCTCCTCTTGTTGTGGCCGAAATCTATCATCTCTTGGAGCTTGGAGGATGTGGCCGGATCAAGGAAGGAGAAGAAGGAGAGAAAGCATGCATCCCTTGGAGCTTGGTTGGTGGAAAATTCTTCATCCTTTGGAAGTTCTTGTGCTTGGCCGAAACTTGAAGGAAGAAGGAAGAAGGTGCCTAGGTGGTTCTCATCTTGGAAGATCGTTGCCCACACAACGTCCGAGGTTAGAAGAGGAATACGGTAGAAGATCAAGAGGTCTTTCTAAAAGGTATAACTAGTAATTTTTCTTTCCGCATCATACTAGTTATTTTTGGAAATAATACTAAATACAAGAGGCATACGATTCTAGTGTTTCGAATTTGTTTTCGATATAGTGTTCTTTTGTTTTTCTTTTCCTTGTGATTTGATTGTTCTTTTTGGTTGACCTAAAGTTATTTTAGGAAATTAAATATTAGCTTTCCTTAAAAGGTTTTGTCTAGTCGGTGGTGGTTGCTCCCATATCCAAGAAGGCCATGTGCCTCGTCACCTCAGTACTGGGAACCAATTTTGGAAATTAATATTTAATGGAATTAATAACTTATGTGATTTGGATCAAACGTGTTAAGTTCCGCAGGAGATCCAAGTCAAAACCTAAAAGAACAAATAGATTAAGTTTTGGATCAAACGTGTTAAGTTCCGCAGACGATCCAAAATTTAATTTAAAAGAATACATGGTAGCTAGGAAAAGGTTCAGATCTTTGTACAAAATTTTTGTATAGTGAAACCTCTAGGTTTTCCGAGTAGCAACCAACAGGAGCAAGGGGGCCGGCAAAGTATAGGCTTGGAGCCCAAGAAGTGGCCGGTCAAATCATGCTTGGTGTCCAAGTATGGGGCAAGCCACATAGGATTAAAGGAGATTTTAATTTTTGTTAAAATTTTTCCTTTTATAGTCATTTATGAAAGGGATTTAAAAGTGAAATTTTATTTTTAAAATTTCCTTTTATAGTCATCCTCATGGTTTTAAAAAGAGAGTTTTAGATTTTAAAATCTTTCCTTTTATAACTATCTACAAAAGATTAAAGAGAGGTTTTAATTTTATTAAAATCTTTCCTTATTTGTAGTTGTCTATAATGTTTAAAAGAAGGATTTTAATTTTTGATAAAACTTTCCTTTTATGTAACCATGATTTTAAAAAGAGAAGTTTTAATTAATCTTTCCTTTTTGGTAGTTGTCTACATGTTTTAAAAGAGAGAGATTAATTTTTAAAACTTTCCTTTATTGCCATGTACAATAGGAAATTTAAAAAGAGACATTTTAATTGTTATTAAAATTTCCTCTTTTATAGGGAGGCCACAAATAAGGAAGTTTTAATTATGTTTAAAACTTTATCTTTTGTAAACATCATGGTTTAAAAGGAAGCTTTAATTATTTGTTGTAATTTTTTTTTCCTTTTTAGTATACCATGATGTGGCCGGCCATAAGAAGATTAAAAGGAAGTTTTAATTAAACTTTCCTTTTTTACCAAGACCAAGGATTATAAAAGAGGGGGAGAGGGTGCCTCATGAAGAGGACAACCCTATTCTTATTCCCTCTCTAATTCCTTGGTGGCCGGCCATGTTCCCTTCCTTTCTTCCTTCTTGTGGCCGGCGGCACCACCTTCATCTTGTCACCTCTTTTGCTTCCTTAGGACCAGCGGCATCAAGGGTTGCTATATCCTTGTGGCTGGTTGCTTGGAGAGGAAGAAGAAGAAGAGGAGAAGCACTTGGTGGCCGGTTGCTTGAAGGAGAAGAAGAAGAAGGAAATTTCCTATTTTGGCATCCCTTGATGGCTCAAGAGTCTTGGAGAAGAAGAAGTGGTCCTGGTGGAATTCATCTTGGTAGATCATCGCCCACATGACATCCAAGAGGAGGTGAGGAATACAACAGAAGATCAAGAGGTCTTTAGCTACAAAGAAAGGTATAACTAGTTGTCTTATTCCGCATCATACTAGTTTTCTTTGTATGGATTTTGAAATACCAAACAAAAGAGGCTATCGGTTTTAGGCAATCGATTTTATGTTTCAATTTTGCGTTTCTTTTGTTTTTCGATCTTGTGATTCGATTGTTCTTAGTGGTTAAACCTAGGGTTACTATAAGGAGATTAAATATTGAATTTCGTTGAAAGGCTTTGTGTAGGAAGTGGTGGATGATCTCATACCCAAGAAGGTCTAGTGCCTCGCCATGTTTAACCTGGAAGCCAATCTTGGAAATAAATATTTAATCAACTTTGTAACATGGGTGGATTTGGATTAATAATGTTAAGCATCGTTTGCGGTCCAAGTCTAAACCTCTAAGAACAGATAAGTTGAACTTGGAATCAATAATGTTAAGTTTTGTTTGCAATTTCAAGTTTAATTTCTAGAGAACACAATAGGTTGTTAGGAAAGGTTCGGGACTTGTACAAAATTTTTGTACAGGGGAACCAGTACGATATTCTGAGTAGCAACCAACAGCACATCCCCAGAATGATCTTGGTGTTGGTGCGGGAAGCATCCGACGATCAAACCCAAGTTTTGATAATGGCAAAGGGTTCAAAGTTAAGTCTTGTTGTTATCTAACATGTTGAATGAGTGTTTCAGGAAAGTCCTAACTGCGGTTAGGCAAAGGTGAAAGTCCTAGGGGGTGGTAACCCTAGGTCCTAGGGGGCGGTAACCCTAGGTGGAGGAAAGTCCTAGCTGCGGTTAGGCAAAGGGAAAACCCTAGGGGGCGGTAACCCTAGGTCATAGGGGGTGGTAACCCTATCCGGAAAGTCTTGGCAGGTTGATGGCTTCAGGCAAAAGTCCTAGGGGGTGGTAACCCTAGGTGGAAAGTCCTGGTGTCGCGAACCAGGTGAAAGACTGGACTGACCGGGAAGCGGATGTCCAGCAGAAAGTCCGGAAGCGTCGAGTCCTGAGCAAAAGTCCAGTCGATCTGGAGGATCGCACTGGCAGCAGGTAAATCTCCTGAGTGGAGTAGGTGAGCTCGCGTTCCCCGTAGAGGGAACAGTAGGCGTCGGGTCGACCTAGGGTTTCCAGATGGAAACCCGAAGTCAGACCCGGACAGTCCGGAGACTGTCATAAACATTCTTTATTATTCATACTATTATTTTGTGCTAACTTTGTGTTGCAGGATGTTGTTTGGGACTAACATGTCTTGCAGGTACAAAATAACGAAGATTTGCCTCGGATGAATAGTGTCCGAGGAGCCTCCATGGAGCTTGGAGGCGCCTCGGGTGCAAAAGCTGACCTGGCTGCGAAGCTTCAATGGAGGCGCCTTCATGAGGGTATAAGGCGCCTTGGAAGGCGCCTTGAGCAGGGGATAAGGACCCTTAAAGGGATGAAGTTCGACTAGATCAGATTTGATTCACGCGGAAGACTCGGCAGTATGGAGGGTCCTTGAACAGCCTTCAAGGCGCCTTGAAGACCCTTTATAAGGGGGTTTCGACTAGCACTTCAATGAATGAAGTTCCAGGCTTTCCTTCTTCAACGTGCTGCTAAGAAAGTCATTCCGAAGTGCTGTTGCGACATTCCGACAACTCGGAGCTCCAATTTTCCTCTTTCTTAAGTTGTCGGTAAAGAGTTATTTCAATACTTTCATTGTAATTTGTAATTGTTATCGAGCTTATAGTTATTGCCCACCGGAAGCGATCAAGGATCGCGTGCCTTCGAGTAGGAGTCGCCTTAGGCTCCGAACGAAGTAAATCTTCCCTGTGTCTCTGTGTTTGACTGTTTTTATTCCGCTGCTTATTACTCTGTTATTCCGCTGCTTATTACTCTGTTAATTTCTCGTACGACTTATGATTCCGATAATCGAACGAAATAGCCACGAGCACTATTCACCCCCCTCTAGCGCGTCTCGATCCAACACTTGGTAATTCTGAATATCTAATCATTGATCTAACCATTTTCATAAGAGTCCTATTCCTTCGTTTTGCCACACCATTCTGTTGGGGTGTACCAGGTGCAGACAATTAGGATTGAATCCCAACCTCTGATAAGTAATTCCTAAACTTTCCTGAGAGGTACTCGCCACCACGATCAGACTGTAGTGTCTTTATACTTTTACTGTGACGTTTCTCCACATCAACCTTGTACTCTTTGAACTTATCAAAGCATTCAGACTTGCAGCATAACAAGTAAATGCACCCATATCTCGAATAGTCGTCTATGAAAGAGACGAAATATTCGAAACCACCTCTCGCCTGGATAGTCATAGGTCCATATAAATCAGAATGAACCAATTCCAACACATCTTTTGCTCTATACCCCTTGGCCTTAAAAGGTCTCTTGGTCATTTTTCCTTCCAAGAAAGATTCGTAAGTTGGAAAGTTTTCCAACACTAATGAACTCAAGAGTCCATCGGCTATTAGCCTTTGAATCCTACTCAAGTTAATATGACCAAGTCTTAGATGCCAAAGATATGTTTGGTTCATATTTGAAGGTTCCTTTCTCTTATTGGAATTAGAAGATGTGTTATTAATTTTCATTTGTTGCTTTGTGGGAGTTATTGGATTTAGAGTGTATAAATTGGAAACTAATGTACCAGAATAGATAATTACCCTATTTTTCTTGACAACCACTTTATCATCAAAAGAAACAGTATATCCATCCACAAATAGTTTAGAAACTAAAATTAAATTCTTTCTAAAACTTGGTATATAAAGACAATTTCTCAAAATCAAGGTTCTATTCCTATCAAATGATAAGTAGACATCTCTCACTGCAACAACCGCCACTTTCGTAGCATTTCCCATGTAGACGGTTATCTCTCCTTCATTTAGTCAATGGGTTTCCTGGAACCCCTATAATGAATTGTAGACATGATCACTGGTTCTTGTATCTATACACCAGGTACTGGTAGATAACACCGCTAAACATGCTTTAATTACTAGAGAATAAGATATACCTTGATTGTTCTATTTCCTACGAGGACAGTCCGCCTTCCAATGTCCATACTACTTACAAATGAAGCACTTGCCCTTCGGCTTCTTCACTCCTGCTTTTAGTCCAGTACCTAGAGATCGATTCACTTTCTTTGCCGAGCCAGCTTGTTTCTTATTCTTCTTCTTGCCTTTTGTCTTAGAAGTAGAAACATTTTCAGCAAAGTGAATTTTAGAATTATGACGAAATAGCTCTTTTGCTGCCTGAAGTTTTGTCAGTAGTTCTGCCAATGAATAAATCCTTTTATTCATATTGTAGTTCAAACAGAATTGCTCAAAACTTTTGGGTAGCATTTGGAGAATAATATCGACCTGGGTTTCCCCATCGATTTCAGCTCCAAGGATTTGTATCTCGTTCAAGTAACCCATCATCTTGAGGATATGATCCCTTACGGGTGCCCCCTCTTTCATGGTAGCTGTCATTAAGTTTCTCATTGCCTCTTGCCTAGCAGCCCGATTCTGGTGTCCGAAGAGTTCCTTGAGATTGCTCATCATGTTATAGGCAGTTGGCATGTCTTGATGCTGATGTTGCAGCACATTTGACATTGAAGCCAAAATGTAACACCACACCATCTCATCTGCCTTTACCCATTTCTTATGATACTCAATCTCCTCTTCACTAGAATCACTATTAGGCACATCAGGGTAGACCTCTAACAGTACAAATTTATAGCCTTCAGCAGTTAGGACAATGTCCAGGTTTCTTTTCCAATCTATGTAATTGGGACCAGTAAGTTTGTTCTCTTTTAGAATAATAGCAGTGGATTGAAAGTCATCCTAAGAATCACAAAATAAGTTTTGGTCAAGACTTTAGAATTTAGAATAATATTGAGTCCTCAAATAATATTATTTAAATTCACCAACACCTTAAAATACCGTGAATTTTGTATGCCACGTTAGTGTGGACGTATACAAATTCAAACATTTGTAAGAGGAGGTCTTACCCATTAATTTTATTCTTGTCATCCTAATTTTATGACAAATAAAATTAATAGTTGGTATTCCTTTGGTCACACAAATAATAACAGTGACTCCGATAGGGAGGATACTATTAAATGTGCCTAAGTGTATACCATTACTTGATACTTAGTCCATTAAATAGGATTGTGTCCTTTCAGTTGGAGAAGATCACACACTCCTAAATAATTTCCTATAACCATTCATAAAGGAAATTTAATCTAGTGATCCGCAAACAAACTCATCCAATATGGAGGGAGACACTCAGAGCCAATGCGTAAGTTTGTTGCATCACTTACAAACCAGTAATGGAGACCGTGGAATTTATTTATAAATCTCTCCCCCACTTAGTTATTTAAGATGAGGATTTTATCATGCACACACACACATCATAGCAAATAAAAGCAACAAATATGGAAAAATAATTTTCCAACATTATGGCCTTTTTTCATCACTGTCCTCCGTGTGCTGCTAACCCTAGTTGCTGCCATCTTTAACCACCGCCATCGGGTCTAGTTGTTGCATCTATCCTGCTTCTTTTTCCGCTGCACCTCTGGTCCTCAAATAGTACCACGCCTTGCAAGGATACGATCCGCGACTAAAATAAAATTTTACATATATCGATCCTATATTCCACAAAGGAATGTGCATAGAGTCTAGATCGAACAATAATGTAAAATCCTAAAACTAATACAGGTCCTGCTGTATTTAATACATACAATCATGCACACACATAAAATACACTCGACATGTCCAAGGGTCCAATCACACACAATCACAATAGGCCATAATAGTTGGAGCCTGCAACCATAAAGTTAATCTATTTGCACATCCTACTATTATCCTGCCTAAAATATGTATGACATGTGCATAATTAAACTAAAACCAAACACACAGAGGTTAAAACCTAGCTCTGATACTAATTATTGGTTGCTACTCGGAATACCGTCCTAGTTCCCCTGTACAAAAATTTGTACAAGCATAGAACTATCCTAGCTACCCATGTGTTCTAATAAATTTAAATTTGGATTTCAAACGATGCTTAGCATTATTAATCCAAATTTCCCTTTAGAAGTTAAACTTGGATTGACAATGAAACTTAACATTCTTACTCCAAGTTCAACTGATGTGATCTTCCTAAGTTAAACCATATTACAGAAGTTATCAAATATCTATTTCTAAGATCGGCTTCCAGGTTAAACATGGCGAGGCACTAGACCTTCTTGGGTATGAGATCATCCACAACTTCCTAGACAAAGCCTCACAGAGAAATTGGATATTTAACTTCTCACAATAAACTAGGTTTAACTATAGAGACCTCAATAGAAACACATTATCGAAACATGAAATTGAAAAATAAAATTGATAACAAAAATGATAACTTAAAACCGATAACCTCTTGTGTTTGGTTTTACAAGATTTATATAAAAGGATGAAATAGTCATGATGCAAAAACTAATAACTAGTTATACCTTTCGTTGCTTATAGACCTCTTGATCTTCTACTGTATTCCTCTCCTTTTCTTGAACGTCGTGTGGGCGACAATCTTCCAAGAGGTAGTCCACCCAGGCTTCTTCCAAAGCTTACAAGATCCGGCCACCAACTATCCTCCAAGGGATGCTAGACAAGAGCTTCCTTCTCTTCTTCTTCTCCTTCAAGCAACCGGCCACCAAGAGATCACCACCAATTGATGCCACCGACCTCCAAGAGAGAAAACAAAAGGAGAGAAGAGAAAGAGCAAGGGCCGACCACCAAGGAAGAATATAGAGGAATAGAAGATGTGTTCTTGGGTGAGGCACCCCCTCCTTCTCTTTTATATTCCTTGGTCTTGGCAAAAAAGGAAAGTTTTGTAACAAAAAAGAAAACTTCCTTTCTTATCATAGCATGGCCGGCCACAAGCTTGTTCTCCAAGCAAGGAAAGATTTTAAACAAAAATTAAAATATCTCTTTTAAAATCCCTTTTGTGGATAGTTATAAAATGAATGTTTTATAAATTAAAATCTCTCTTTTAAATCCTTTTATGGATATCTATAAAAGATAAGATTTAAAATAATACATGGTTTCAAAAAAGGAAAGTTTTATAACAAAAGTTAAAATCTTTCTTTCATATTATAGATACCTACAAATAAGGAAAGATTTCAAATCTCTCTTTTATTCCTTTGTAGAAGCTATAAAAGGAAATATTTTAAAATTTAAAACTCTCTTATAAAACCAACATAAAAGGAAAGTTTTAAACAAAATAAAAACTCCCTTTTATTTTCTTTTATGACCAATCTAAAAAAGGAAAGTTTTATGTTAAATCATCCTTTTAAATCCTTTTTATGGATCTCTATAAAAGGAAAGATGTTATAAAAAATAAAACTTCCTTCTTCTTGTGTGTGGCCGACCCCTTGCTTGGGTACTAAGAAAGGCTTGGCCTGCCCTAGCTTGGGCTCCAAGCTTAGCTTGGCCGACCCCTTGCTTGGTCTCCAAGCATGGCTTGGCCGGTCCTAGCTTGAGCCTTAAGAAGCTAGGCTTTGGGTGGATATAAGGCTTTATATAAGAGGCTACAATAGGGACCTAGAGGAGGAATTGACTTTGGTCTCTGATGAACTTGAGCTTCCCGTGTTCACCCCGAACACCCAATTCAAGTTCATCAATAATAACTCATACCACTAAAGAATCATTATTGCACTACCACACCAATCTCATATTACAATAAGGGCTCCTTCTTATTATGAGTGTGTTAGTCTCCCTGTGTTTAAGATATTGAATGTCCACTAATTAAATGAGTTATTGAAAACTCACTTAATTAATATCTAGCTCCAAGAGTAGTACCACTCAATCTTATCATCATGTCAGACTAAGTCAAACTGTAGGGTTTAGATGACAATCCTTTTGAGCTCCTCAATGGGACATCATCAACCTAGATTACTAGGATACAGTTTCATTCTATAATTAACAACACACCATATAAATAATATCATTTCCCAACTTATCGGGCCTATTGATTTAACGAGCTAAATCACACCCTCTGATAAATTAAAAAATAAATATTAAATATATGTGCTTGTTATTATATCATGATTAAGAGTACACACTTCCATAATAACAGAGGTTTTATTTGTTTTATATAATCAGTATAAAAAGAAACTACCTAAAATGGTCCCGCTCAATACACTCATAGTGTACTAGTGTAATTTATTAGTCAAGATAAACTGATACCTAATTACACTACAATCACTCCAATGGTTTGTCCCATTCCATCTTGGTTGTGAGCAACTGTTCATAATTTATAAGGAACTGATAACATGAACTTTTGTGTGTCTCCTTACACCATGTTATCTACAATATAATTTAAATGGACAACTATACTTAGCATAAATGTAGACATTTGACCAATATGATTCTTATTTCAAAATAATTATTTACAAAAAGCTAGACTTTTAGTATACACTCTAACAGTTTACTTGGATTTTTCCTATGAAAAGAAAGTTTGATCTCTTTGATATTTGTTGTCGCTTTCAAAAACAAGTTGAGTGCTATTTTGATCGTAAAATCCTCTCCCTTCATTTTGATTGGGGTGGTGAGTATCAAGCGCTTCATCGTCATCTTACTTCCTCTGGCATCATTCATCGAATCTCTTATCCCCACACTCCTGAGCAAAATGGATCCACTAAGAGAAAACATCGTCATGTGGTTGAAACTACCTTAGCTCTTCTTCATCATGCCTCGGCTCCTCTTAAATTTTTGGATGATGTCGTCCAAACCGTAGTCTACCTTATCAATCGTTTACCCACTCCACTACTTCAAAATAAGTGTCCCTTGGAAAGAGTTTATAATTGTCTTCCAGATTACTCCTTCTTTCATATCTTTGGTTGCGCATGTTATCCTTGGATATGACCTTACTCTAAGCACAAGTTAAACCCTCGCTCTTTACGATGTGTTTTCCTTGGTTATAGTAATTTGCATCATGGATACCGTTGCCTCCATATTTCGACCGGTCAGATATATATTTCTCAACATATTACTTTTAATGAATCTCAATTTTCGTTTGCAGTTGCTACCTCAGATCCTCCTTCAGATAATCAAGGAAACTATCTAATATCACCAAGCAATGTACTAGAAACCCCACATATTGATTCATCGAGACATTGAAAATACAAGGGGGATGGTATCTTGGGTCCTGCTCCATCTCCACAAGTTTATGTAGACTCGGCGGCTAGTGGTGATCCACTCTCTAGTTCTGATTCTCATCCGTCTGACCATTCATCTCTGAGTAGCTCTGATGATAATATTCCTCTGCGGATGCTTCCTCTAAGCGATATTTATGCACGATGTCAACTGGTTTCCACACTTTATCCTCTTCCACGTGCTCTTGCTGCTTCTTCAAATTTTGTTAAACCTTATAGTTTTGCATAGACAATCAAAGATCCAAATTGGTGTGTTGCGATGGCTACAGAATTTGATGCTCTTCTTCGTAATGCAACTTGGAGCTTAGTCCCTTGTACCCCATTTATGAATATTGTGGACTCTAAATGGGTTTACTGAATTAAGTATCATGCAAATGGTTCTATTGAACGTTACAAAGCTCTCCTTGTTGCTAAATGCTTTAATCAATAGCCATGTATTGACTTCAATGATACTTTTAGTCCAATCATTAAAATTACAACTATCAAATTGCTACTATCTATAGATGTAAGCTCCAATTGGCCAATATGCCAATTAGATATTTCTAATGCTTTCCTTCATGGACACCTTGAAGGAACTGTTTATATGGAGCAACCTCCTGGATTCATCCATCCGTAACTTTCAGCACATGTGTGTCACCTTCAGAAGTCTATATATGGTCTTCGACAAGCAGCTCATGCATGATTTCATCATCTATCTATTTGGCTTCATACTCAGGGATTTTCTAGCTCAAAAAAAGACTCTTCCCTATTCTACAAATGTAATGAGGAATTTTCAATATTTGTTCTAATTTATGTGGATGATATATTAATAACTGTACTGATCAAAATGGCATTACTACTTTACTACATTTTCTCCGTCAATAGTTTCCTATTTGGGATCTTGGCAATGCTCATTTTTTCCTTGGCATAGAGTTTCTCTCACATTATGAAGGTTGTCTTCTCTCTCAGAGCAAATACATCACTGGTCTCCTACAACGAGCTAAAATGGATGGTGCGCATCTTATCTCCATACCAATCATTGAGGTGGTTTCATTGCACCTTCATCCTCCTCTTCGATATCTGACCCCCAGATCTACCGTAGTATTGTTGGTGTCCTACAATATATCATAATTACATGACCCGATATTGCTTTCGTTGTGATGTCAATTTATGCATGCTCCTACTGAATATCATTGGGAAGGTGTTAAGTGAATTCTTCGATATCTCAAGGTCTTCTTTTATATTGCCATTCTTCACGATAGTTGATTGCCTATAGTGATGCAGATTGGGCTGGATCTCTCAAAAATAGACGTTCTACTAGTGGATATGCTATATTTCTTGGGTAAAATCTTGTTTCCTGGCTTTTAGAGAAGCAACCTACAGTCTCTCGCTCAAGCACTGAAGCTGAATATAAAGCTATCGCTAACGCAACGTTAGAAATTATTTGGCTACAATATCTTCTTTCAGAATTACACTTTTTCCCAACTGCTACGCCTAAAATATGGTGTGATAATATTGGAGCAACTTATCTTGCGGCAAATCCTATTTTTCATGCTCGTATCAAGCATGTAGAGATTGATTTTCATTTGATTCGCGAGCGTGTAGCGACTCGACAACTTTCGATTTTTTATATCTCTACGGAAGATAAAATTGCTGATATATTTACTAAGCCATTATCTAGACAACGTTTCATCAAGTTAGCACTCAAACTCAACATTCAGGCCCTCTCGTTGAGTTTGTCGGGGGGTAATGATAATAATGAAAATAATCTCTAATTGATTTCAATCAATTGGGATTTATTATATTTGACACACAATCAAGATCGACGTGAATCAAATAGGAAAAATAATATTTCCAAGTCTATTATATTACCATGCTTATAATTATTATGATTGTATGACTTATTTAATATTTCCATTATTGTTTTGGATAATTTGTATAAATAAGCTTATTGACTTTAGTAATAAGATTATCAAAAAACTTTATATTATTTCTTTCCTCTATCTATTAATTTCTACCAAACAAAAAAAACATCGATAATTTATTTCCAGCTAGCTAGAAAAGACGGAAAACTACTCATTTGAAATAAATATTGCTTCTTTCCAAACAAATATAAAGCAAATGAAATTTGTAATTCTTTCTCCCATGATGAAATTTTATGGCATATATAAACAATTATTGACTTTCCACATTGCTGAATACACATTCTTCTACCAATGTGATATATACTCTGATAGATAAGTTAATTCTTCGGTGATTCTATCTTAAAGTTAGAGATAGTACGTTAAATAAATAGCTATGATGTTGACTAGATAAAAACCTCCAGATTAAATCAAAATTTATTTGATAGTGCGCTAAGTTTTTTGTTCACACTCAGATGGGTCGACAAAATATCTATACAAAGACAAGGGAGAAAGGTTTCTGATAAGGTCCTCTGACTCTTAAGTCAGTATGTTGCTTGAGCGGAGAGTAGAATAGTAAAATGGGTGATTGGATGCCTAGTAGAATGAATGAAGTATGTGTGCATATTTGAACTTGCACATATGCATGCATACCTCGCCATCGAAGAGGACCCCCTATTTATATATCACTCCTATAACCTCTGTAATCATGAGATGATAGAGAATGTCAAGTGCCAAAAGTTGTCGAGTAACGGAGGGTATGTTCCAGGAAGCTAGGCGTATAGCCTCAGTCCGAGGAATCTTCCGTTACACGTGTGCACCCTTTTTGTAACTGATGTCATTAATAAGGTGGCTGAAGGAATATACTGTCAGGCTGTGTTGGCCGAAGAAAATCATAAAGGAATACTCTCTGATAATCGGTTGATATTCTCTAGCAGTCTATTAGGATTCTCTCATAATCTTATTCCCTGAATATATCTCGTCCGAGATTTATCTTGACCATCTCAGCTGAGAGTTATCTTGAGTGAGTGATCATTGTGATGGAGGATGAATGGAACCTTGATTCTGGAGATCTGAGTGAAATCCTACCCTGTCTCTGAGGCCACTCAAATATATGTTGTGACTCTGGAGATCTGAGTGAAATCCATAGAAGCAAGTCCCTTGGGTTGAGGCGGTTCTATGACTATCCAGCCATATACAGTGTTTACTCCTTGAGAATGGGAAACCGAGCGACAAGAGGTCCGACCGAGTGTGTTCCCGGCCGTCCCTTTAGACTAGCCTAATTCTCCTTTGTTTTGGCCAATAGTGAGTGGTCGGATGTACAAAGTGTTTCAGTGCTTGTCCTTTAAAGACGACCGACCCTTAGATCGGTCGCCCCTAAATCAGGGTGCTTAAAAACTAAGCGGGAGGCTAGGCCCTCTAAGAGTAGTCCTTTCGACCAACACATCCTTTTTTGTGTTCTGATCTTAATTAGTAAGTCTTCTTCCACACCTTTTGCTATTTTTCTTCCTTGTCTGATGGCTCAAGAGTCTGTTGCCCCGTGGTATATTTATACCCGCTCCACTTTTGATAATTCTAATGACAGACCCTCCATCTACAATGTGAAATTCCTACTAACAACCAAATTCATCTCCCATCCTCCCAAGCTCGCTCTCATCGCCCTCCTATCGATTGTGTCACCTTCTTTAAGGACTAACTGAGAGCGGGCTTGCGCTTCCCTATTCTCCATTTTTTCTCTGAAATAAGATTTTATTTTAATATCCCTCTTTTGTAATTTGCACCAAATACATTTCGCAGTATGTGTGGAATGCTTATCTTATTCCATATGTATGGTATCCCCCCTACTCCCCCTAATTTTTACCTATTTTTCTATCCCAAGCGATTAAATTTAGAGCTGTTTCTGTCCCAATCTCGTCCTAAGGTGGGGTTCTTCAAGGACCTTCCCTCCTCCAATAAAGGATGGAAGGATTGTTTTGTTTTTATTGAACTGCCTGAGTCGGCTTTATGGTCGATCGAGTGGTTATTCAATCTTCTCCCACTTCCAGACATTGGGGATTTTAAAGTCAACCCAACCCTTATCTCTCATTTGAAGAAGCTGGGTGACATTTAATTCTCGACCCCTAAACTGCTACATGAGGGCCTACTTTACCTGCTCGTACTAAGTACCATTCGGGCCAAACTTCCATGTTCTTTAGGTAAGTCCTATCATTTTGTCCATTGGGTTGGGACTGACTAAAGCCTCTTCTATTTCATGCAGTGGAAGCTTACTTTGAAAGCCTAACATCCTCTTGTATAAAACTACAAGAGGATAGGCTTCTACAAAAGGAGTGGGAACTCCAAGCTAAGCCAGATCAATCGCTAGCAAGCTCTTCTAGTGAGATGTCTGGTAGTCACGCGGCAGGACCCAACGAGATGGTCATGCAAGAATAAGCACCAGCTGATCCTCTCCTTATTTCTAAGGACTCTTCTTCTGAAGCGGTTGCTCCCCTATGAAGATGCAAGAGGTGTTACTTGTCCTCCCTGCCTAAATTCCAGAGGAACCCTCATCTCCCATTCTTGTGTTCTCTCCCACCTTACACCCGTCCAAGAAGAGGCTGGGTGGAATCTTCCAAGTGAACTTTATCTACTTGTCCAAGAGGACACTTCCCAATCGCCTGAGCCTATGGTTGGTGCCGCTTTACCTTTGACTGCTTTCATCACTACTCCTTCGGAGGAAGCTCTGACCTCAACCTCTAAGGTAGAGCCTAAAAGCAAATTCTCCACCATCTATAACCTCCCATCCGCTCCCATTGTAACTTCCCCCTCTCTAACTCCTCTATCCAGTGGTCACATATTGCTAATGGTCCAAATGATGGGGGCTTCGGAGGATGCCACGGTAAGACTCGATGATCTTACGCTGGTAGAGATGGTGGATGAATACTATGTGAACTCTACTATGGTAAACTTTTAAGTTTTTAAACTATCTTTTATTCTACCTATCTCTTGATGACCCTTGTCTTGTAGAAATGGACGTTCGACTAGGCATGGTATAGAAAGTCACAGTTATACTGCGAGAGAATGAAGACTTGAAGAAATGTTGATATGCAGTGGGCGCATCCGGGTCTCTGGCCCACCCAACCCCAGAAAGAGTGGCTCAATTGCACCGATTGAGCTAGTTGGAAAAAGAACTCTAAGAGGTTCTATTAGTGAGCCAAGTTGATCTAGAGCTAGCGCAGAGATCTGAGGCCACTCTAAAGACTACCGAAGATAGGATCCACTCTGAGACTACTCGCTGAGCACGCATATTAACCGACCTAGATGAGAAGACCGCAAAAGTCTAGCATCTCTCCTCTCAATTGGAAGAATCAAAAGCCAACATGTCATGGAGCTAACTTCCCAAACTCAATTAGCTGTTGAGTGGAAACAAAAACTAGACACTCAAGAGACTGAGATAAAATTACTTTGGGAGGATTTAGAAACCAATCGGAGTGTTTTGACTATAGCCAAGTCTGAAGCCGTGAATCTTTCTACTGAATTGGGTATAGTCCAAGCAGTGCTCAATACTTACCACGTAGGGGAAGACAAGTGGTTTGAAGCAAGGAAGGGCACCCATTTTAAGTCACCTGACTTTACTATGCCTATCGTCAACGCTATTAACATCACTCTTCTTCATGGAGGCAAATGTGCAGTCACGCAGTTGAAATAGGGAGGCTATTTGACCTCAGATCCCTCGCCTCTATTTCTTGATCACCAACGACTGCTCAAGGACCGTTGACCTGGCCTATTTCTTGTTTTAAAATAGTTATTTAAGGTGCCACCCATGAACAACGCGTAGTTTAACCTTTTCCACATAGCTAAAATCATTTTCTTTAGCGCATTTTGAAGTTATGCTTGTTGGAATGTATACTAAAAGCCTAGATTTTTGTATAAACATTTACTTATAAATAAGAATCATATTGGTCAAATATCTACATTTATAAGTTAAGTGTAGTTGTTCAATTAATTTATATTGTAGATAACATGGTGTGTGGTGTCACACACAGAAGATCATGTTATCAATTCCTTATAAATTATAAAGAGTAGCTCACGACTGAGATGGAAAGGAACAAACCCTTGGAATAGTCATAGTGTAATTAGGTATTAGTTTATCTTGACTGATAAATTATACTAGTACACTCTGAGTGTATTGAGCAGAACCATTTTAGGTAAGTTCTTTTTATACTGACTTAATAAAAGAACAATACCTTAGTTATTATGGAAGTCTGTGCTCTTAATCCTAATATAATAACAAGCACATATATTTAGTATTTATTTCTTTGAATTATCAAAGGGTGAGATTTAGCTCGATAAATCAATAGGCCGATAAGTTGGAAAATGATATTGCTTATAGTGTATGTTGTCGATTATAGAAGGAAACTGTGTCCTAGTAATCTAGGTTGATAATGTCCTCAACAGGAGCTTATAAGGATTGTCATGTTAAACCCTGCAGGTGGACTTAGTCCGACACGATAATAAGGTTGAGTGGTACTACTCTTGGACTAAGATATTAATTAAAGTGAGTTGTCAGTAACTCAATTAATTAGTGGACATCCGACATCTTAAACACAGGGAGATTAACACACTCATGATAAGAAGGAGCCCAAAATGTAATTTGGGATTGGTGTGGTAGTTCAATAATAATTCTTTAGTGGAATGAATTATTATTGATAAAATTAAGTTGGGTGTTCGGGGCGAACACTAGAAGCTTAATTTCATCAGGAGACCAAAACCAATTCCTTCTCTCGGTCCCTATCATAGCCTCTTGTTTATAAAGTATTATACCCACCTTTATACCCATCCTAAGGTGGCCGGCAAAGCAAGCTTGGAACCCAAGCTTGGGCCGGCCAAGCAAACAGGATGAGCCAAGTTGTGTGGCCGACCCTAGCTTGAATCCAAGCTTGGTGTGGCTGGCCACATTAAATCAAAAAGGATTTTATTTTTTAAAATCTTTCTTATGTGGATACCATGATTTTAAAAGAGAGTTTAAAATTTAAATCTTTCCTTTTATAACTTTCTACAAAAGATTAAGTGAAAGGTTTGATATCTTTCCTTGTAGTTAAAAGGAAGATTTTAATTTTTGATAAAACTTTCCTTTTATGAAACCATCCTCATGATTTTAAAAGAGAGTTTTAAAATTAAATCTTTGCTTTTATAGTTTCTACAAAAGATTAAGAAAAAGTTTGATATCTTTCCTTATTTGTAGATTGAAAGGAAGATTTTAATTTTGATAAAACTTTCTTTTTATGAAACCATGTTCATGATTTTAAAAGAGAGTTTTAAAATTAAATTTTTCCTATTATAGTTTCTACAAAATATTAAGAAAAGATTTAATATCTTTCCTTATTTGTAGATTGAGAGGAAGATTTTAATTTTAAAGATAACTTTCCTTTTTGGAAATCATCCACATGTTTTAATAGAGAAATTTTAATTTATAATATTTCCTTTTATAACCAACCATGAAGGGAAAAATTTATAGTGAAATTTTTATTTTAAAAATATTTCTGAAAAGAAATAAGGAAGTTTTAATTTTGTGTTTAAAACTTGCCTAATTTGGAGTTCTTAAGGTGGCCGGCCATAGAAGGGGTTAAAAGGATTTTTTTTTAAATTTTCCTTATTAACCAAGGGCAAGGAAAATAAAGGGAATTTTAATTATAATTAAATTTCCTTATTTTCTATGACCAAGGATTATAAAAGAGAGGGAAGGGGTGCCTTCATGGGGATAACTCTCTTCTATTTTTCCTCTCTCTTTTCTTCCTTGGTAGTGGCCGACCATATGATCTCTCCTTCTTCTCCTTTCTTCCTCCTCAGTGGCCAAACCTCATCAACCTCTAGGAGCTTGTTTTGGTGGCCGGATCTAGATTGGAGAAGAAGAAGAGAAAGGAGGATTTTGTTTCCTAGTTTTCCTTGGAGCTTGGTTGGTTGCCGAGACTTATTTTTCTTGGAGAAAGTTGCTTGGCCGAAACTTGGTAGAAGGAAGAAGAAGGGCTTGGGTGGTTCTCATCTCGATAGATCGCCGCCCACACGACGTCCGAGATAAGAAGAGGAATACGATAGAACACCAAGAGGTTGTTGCTTACAAAGAAAGGTATAACTATTAATTCTATTCCGCATCATACTAGTTTTCTTTGTATATATTTGAAATACCAAACACAAGAGGCTAAAGATTCTAGATTTTCGGATTTGTAATTCAAAGTTGTGTTTCTTTTTTTTTTATTTTTCGATCTTGTGATTCGATTGTTTTTTTGGTTAAACCTAGAGTTATATAAGGAAATTAAATATTGAATTTCATTTAGAGGCTTTATCTAGGCAGTGGTGGATGTTCCCATACCCAAGAAGGCAAAGTGCCTCGCCATCTTTGACCTGGGAGTCAATTTTTGAAATAAATATTTAATTAAATTTGTAACCTAGGTGGATTTGGATCTATAATGTTAAGTATCGTTTGTGATCCAAGTCTAAACCACTAAGAACAGATAAGTCAAATTTGGAATCAATAATGTTAAGTTCTGTTTGTGATTCCGAATTTAATTTCTAAAGAATACAATAGGTTGTTAGGAAAGGTTATCAGAGCTAGGGTTTGCCTCTATGTGTTTGGTTTTCAGTTTAATTATGCACATGTCATAAATAATTTAGGCAGGATAATAGTAGGATGTGCTAACTTTGTGGGTGCAGGCTCCAACTATTATGGCTTATAGATATTGTGTGTGATTGGACCCTGTCAAGGGCATTTTTGTGTGTGCATGATTGTATGTATTAAATATAGTAGGAGCTGTATTAGTTTTAGGATTTTATATTTTTATTTCGATCTAGATTACATGTACATTCCTTTGTGGGATATAGGATCAATATATGTAAAATTTTATTTTTTTCACAGATCGTATCCTTGCGAGGCGTGGTACTACTGGACGACTAGAGGCGCAGTGGAAAAGGAAGCTCGATGGACCTGACAGCATGAACCCTTGGGCTGGCAGCACATGAAGGACAGTGATGGAAGAAGCCATAATAGTTGGAAAATTAATTTCCATATTTATTACTTTTATTTACTGTGATGTGATGTGTACTTGCTAGGTTAAAATTCCTCACCTTAAATAACTAAGTGGGAGAGGGATTAGTAGATAAATTCCATGGTCTCCATTACTGGTTTGTAAGTGATGCGACAAACTTGCGTGTTGGCTCTGAGTGCCTCCCTCCCCATCGGATGAGTTTGTTTGCAGATCACTAGATTAAACTTCCTTTATGGATGATTATAGGAAATTGATTAGGAGCATGTGATCTTCCCCATCGGAAGGGGCACAATCTTATTTAATGGACTAAGTATCAAGTAATGGTATACACTTAGGCGCATTTAATAGTATCCTCCCCATCGGAGTCACTAATATTATTTGTGTGACCGAAGGAAAATCAACTATTAATTTGTCATAAAGAAAGGTTGACAAGATAATAAAATTAAAACCCCCTCTTACAAATGTATGATTTTGTATACGTCCACACTATTGTGGCATACAAAATTCATAGTGTTTGAGGTAATTTTATTTGTCAGGTTGACAAGATAATAAAATTAATGGGTAAAACCCCTCTTACAAATGTTTGGATTTGTATACGTCCACACTATCGTGGCATACAAAATTCACGGTGTTTGAGGTAATTTTATTTGTCATAAAGAGAGATTGACAAGATAATTAATGGGTAAAATCCTCTTCTTACAAATGTTTGAATTTGTATACATCCACACTATCATGGCATGCAAAATTCACGGTGTTTAAGGTGTTGGTGAATTTAAATGATATTATTTTGAGGAATCAATATTATTTTAAATTCAAAGTTTTAACCAAATATTTGATCAAAGAAAGACCAACTATTAATTTTATTTGTCATAAAGTTAGGTTGACAAGACAATAAAATTAATGGATAAATCACTCGATTTTGAGGTGTTGGTCTTGACCAAATATTTTTGGGATTCTTAGGATTTTAAATGTTTGTCAATTCCCTAGCTGTTATACTATAGAATAGACTTAGTAGTCCCAATAATGATTGGAAACAAAACTTGGACACGAAGGTGGACTGTCCTCTCCGAACTGAGAATAATGAAGGTGTTTTTTTATATAGTTGTTGAAACATGTTTGGTGGTGTTATCTATCAGTACCTGGTGTGTAGATACGGGAACCACTAATCATGTCTGTAATTCATTACAGGGGTTCCAAGAAGTCCGACAACTATATGAAGGAGAAATCACTGTCTACATGGGCACTACTGCAAATATAGCAGTTGTTGCAGTGGGAGATGTTATTCTATGATAGGAATAAAACATGGATTTTGAGAAATTGTCTTTACATACCAAGTTTAGAAAGAACTAGATTTCAGTCTCTAAACTATTCAAAGAACTTGATATTCTGTCTCTTTTGATAATAAAGTTGTTATCAAGAAAAAGAGGAAAGTTATCTGTTCTGGTACGTTGGTTGGCAATCCAATAAATTTCACGATGCAACAAATGAAAATTAATAACACATCTTCTAACTCTAATAAGAGAAAGCAACTTTCGGAAATGAACCAATTATATTTGGTGTAACCCCTCACCGCCCCCATGGGGATGGTCTACAGGGTTCATAACTACTCCTCTTACTACAGGATGCTTACCTAGCCAATACTTAGATCTGGCTCTACCCAAACTTTTTTGGTTCACCCCAACACTACCCACTTGTCCGACTGTTGCTAAGCAGTTTTTAGATATCAAACGGACCTCCCTAGATGGTAATCTTAATGTGACCGATTTACCTTCTTTTGCTATCAGTTTCACTACAGCACCTACTGCTCTAGCTAATTGTCCACCCTTTCCAAGTGTAATTTCTATGTTATGTATGGCTGTGCCTAAGGGGATATCGGTTGAAGTGGATTCTTCTTTTTTATCAATAAAAACCCCTTCCCAAACTATACAAGCTTCTTCTAAAGCATACGGCTTTCTAGATGTATATGATGATATCTAGACAGATGGATCTTATATAAATCGTATGATGAAGTACCACATGAGTGGATATATAGGAATCCAAATCTGCTGAATCACTCATGTTATGATCTTCTACATCCTAGGTCTCCCCATTCCGTCATCTGGCTTATGTTCTTCATGTAGCATTCAGACCGAATGACTCTATGAAATTACGTCGATACTTCCATATATTATGGGTAACGTAGGAGAGATCTCTCTTTTTCCCCAGGGGTATCTTAATTACTACCACTGCTTAGCTTTCAATTCGCCTCTGACCATCAAATTAAATGTGAATAACCCGTCCTCCTCTCTTTGAAACAAGGGGAACTTCCGGTTCTATGTGTGCTTCAAACAATTTTAACTTCTCCATATTACTATATATATAGAGTCAATAATTTTCTATGATGAACTACTGAACTCAATCACTTGCTGCCGTTACTCAACAGTTTTCTGTTGAGGTCTATCCCGTAGAGGTGCTCAAATTGGATAATCAAGCCCACCACGTAGACACTCATAAACTGCTCTACCGTAGTTTTTTGCAGATAATCCCAATTTTGGTTTAATAGTACATCCCAATAGGGGATGACCATACTTGTTCAACTTATCTCTTTCAACCTGAATGCCGTGAGGCGGGCCTTGGAAAGTTTTGGAATAGGAAGTAGGAATTTGCAGATCCTCCAAACGTAGAGCGCGTAAGGCTTTGAAACCAAACACATTACCCACAATGAAAGTAAACATGTTAGTAACAGAACCTTCTTCAAAAAGGTCTAAAGGATAAGCTACATAAGCAATATATTGATTATCCTCCCCAATAACAACCTCGATGTGGTAGCATCGCCCTTTGTAATGATCAAGACTGGTAAGTCCATCAGTCCACACAGTTGTCCATGTAACAGTAGAAGAATCGGCAGCTACCGCAGCCCCTGCTTCTTCGGGTGGAACTCCAGGTTGAGGAGTTACTCGGAATGCTGCCAAGATATCAGTATCTTTGACTTTGTAGTCAGGAGTATAATAAGTCAATTTGTAATCTTTAACACCAGCTTTAAATCCAACACTTGCTTTAGTCTCTGTTTGTGGTGACATAAGTCCCTCCCTACAACTCATGAATTAAGAACTTTTGGGTTCATTGGTGGTGGAAAACTTTCCAACCTACGAGTCTTGCTTGGAAGGAAAAATGACTAAGAGGACTTTTAAGTCTAAGGGGTATAGAGCCAAAGATGTGTTAGAATTGGTTCATTCTGATTTGTGAGGACCTATGACTATCCAGGTAAGAGGTGGTTTTGAATATTTCGTCTCATTTATAGATGACTATTCGAGATACGAGTACATTTACTTGATGCGCCGTAAGTCTAAATACTTTGATAAGTTCAAAGGGTACAGGGTTGATGCGGAGAAACGTCAAGGTAAAAGTATTAAGACACTACGGTGAGATTGTAGTGGTGAGTATCTCTTAGGAGAGTTTAGGAGACACTTATCAGAAGTTAGGATTAAATCCCAACTAACTGCACCTGGTACACCCCAACAGAATGGTGTGGCAGAAAGAAGGTATAGGATTCTTATAGAAATAATTAGATCGATGATGAGTTATTACCAAATTCATTTTGAGGATATACTCTGGAAACGGAAGTGAACATAGTACCTTCTAAATCAGAACCCTCTACTCCCATAGAATTGTAGAATGGGAGTAAGCCTAGTCTAAAGCATATTCAGATTTGGGGTAGTTCAGCACATGTGCTGAAGGGAGACACTGATAAGTTGGAATTAAGAACAAGAGTTCACTTGTTTATGGGTAATCCTTGAGAAATGAAAGGAGGTTTATAGTCCTAAAAATTAGAAGGTCATTGTTAGCACCAATGCTCGATTTTTAGAAGAGGACAATGTAATGAACCACATGCCCATAAGTAAATTTGTTCTTAAGGAAATAATAAAGGACACGTCTAATCTAGTACCAACAGTACAAGATGAGATACCACAAGAAACTGCAACACGTGTCACAAATAATGCACAATTATAGACAGTGTCTCGTTGTAGTGGGAGGGTTGTTAGGAAACCTGAAAGATTCATGTTTTGGGAGAATCTTTGGACTTAATACCTGGTGAACATGAACCTGATCCCCGGACATATGACGAAGCGCTCCAAGATAAAGATGCAGTATCTTGGCAAAGAGCAATGAATACTGAAATAGAATCTACGTATTCTAATAAACTCTGGGAGCTTGTAGAACCACCAAATGGTGTAAAAGCCATTGAGTGTAAATAGGTCTACAATAGGAAAAGAGGGATAGATGGGAAGGTGGAAACTTTCAAAGCAAGGCTTGTTGAAAAAGGAAACTTTTTCATCAGTAGCCATGCTTAAGTCTATCAAGATTCTTTTATCTATTGCTGCTCATATGGATTATGAGATTTGACAAATGGATGTCAAGACAGCTTTCCTTAATGAAAGTCTTGAAGAAAGCATCCATATAAAGCAACCAGAGGGGTTCATTGCGAAATAAGCTTAATCGGTCTATTTATGGACTGAAGCAAAGCTTCAAGGTCTTGGAACATCCAGTTTAATGAAGTAATCGAGACCTATGGATTTATTCAGTGTCAGGATGAGTCTTGTGTATACAAGAAGTGTGATAGAAACGTGGTGGTATTTCTTGTACTATATGTAGATGACATATTTGGTAGTTGGAAATAATATCAATGTGTTGTCGAAAGTAAGGGTATGGTTGTCCAAATAATTCGATATGAAGGACTTGGGAGAATGCTAGAACATATTTACATATTTACACATCTACATATTTACACCATTTACACATTTCATTAAATACATAGAAGATATAACACACATAGAACATGGCATAAACACTTCATTGAATAAGAAAATATACAAATACATAGTTTATATATCATATCACATCATAGTTACTTCCTACATCCTAGATCTAGATAATCAACTCCATTGCAAGGAAAGAACAAACCTAAAATATAAAATAAAGCATACTTACAACCCAAGATGTGAGAAGAAGGGGAAGAAGAAATGCTTATCAAGGTTTACGATGTTTTGGGGATGCCTCCTTACTCCGGAGATGGACGGATCATCAAGGAATGGAGGTGGATGAAACCCTAGGATATCCCCCTAAGGGGAGAACCCTTCCCCAAGGAGAGGGACAAAGTCTCACATCCAATATGAGTCAAACAATTTGGTTCTTGGCCTTTTTATACCTCCTCCAAACTGCCCAGGAAAACTAGGATTATAGGGGGTCTAGTTGTAACGACCACCCTTCTTACTACTACTACACTCTAAGGATGACCGTTACTTGACTACTAACTCTACTTAATCGGTATGATAAAAAAATCACATGGAAACCCTACCAAAAAATTTTGGCAGAGTCTCCCCTATACCGGTGACCATATCCGTAAATACATACAGAGTATACTCAGCCACAGGCGGTTGGAACATATATTTTCACAACCACGCAGTTTAATAAATCAAAACATGCAGGTAATGAAAAGCGGAAACATAACTTCTTACTACAAAATTTTCTTATCAACTTAATAAGAAATTAAACTAAACAAATTCTTAAACTAAGTGAGTTCTTTAGCTAAGTCCAAAGGATCTCCATAGTCCACACATCACACACCGTCACAGCATCTCCTTGTCGCCTTCTTCCTTATACTTTAGCTTTTCCTTTATCTGCAGTAGGAGGAAAATAGTATCTATAAGCTAAAAGCTTAGTGAGCGCTATCCTACTCACAAAAACTCGATATGCATGTATATAAATAAAACATGCTAAAACTGAATGCTAACATGTAAAGCTACTCATGCTCATAAATAGCAAAGAAATCAACTAACTGAAAAGCTAACATGTATAGCTACTCATGCTCATAAATAGCAAAGAAATCAACTAACTGAAAAACTAACATGTATAGCTACTCATGCTCATAAATAGCAAAGAAATCAACTAACTGAAAAACTAATATGTATAGCTACTCATGCTCATAAATAGCAAAGGAATCATGCTAACTGAAATACTAAACATGTACAGCTAATCATGCTCATAAATAGCAAAGGAATCATGCTAACTGAAATACTAAACATGTACAGCTAATCATAGAACTATCATGTGTATCAATAGGAAACTGAACTGATACATAAGCTGAACTAATTAATGCTAAACTGAGTCTAACTTGTATTCACATAACTAATTTGTGAAGTTTTGAAAACTATTTACATAATAGATCAAAATAGTAATCATGCTGTTGATGGGCCCGGCAACTGTACTTGCTGTGCGCGCATCCCTAACTAAACCCGGGATTACAAGTTCCGAATCTAGTAGGGTTTACTAGGTTATCTAAACCTAGGGACGACTGTGGGAGCCCAACCCAATGGATATCTAATCCAGTACAGTGCCACTGCTGAAAATAAAATACTGATTTCATAGCTAATTTTCTTATCTTGCTTTTACTAGGTTATCTGAACTTAGAACTAGGTTATCTGAACCTAGAGGCGACTGTGGGAGCCCACCCATTGGACCGTAGTCCCATATAAGCTGAAGCAAGACTAAATAAGTTATTTTAAATGCTTCTACTGCATTTACTGAGCTATTTAAAATGCCTACTGTAGCATTATATTGAGCTAAGCATTTTATCAAGCACTTGGGGTGCACTAGAACACACTCTACGTACTGAAAATCTGTATACAAAGCTTAACATAAATCTGCATGTAAAGCTTAATCAAAATCTGCATACTAAGCTTATCTAAATCTGCATACTAAGCTTATCTAAAATCTGCATGCAATACTTATGAAAATCTGCTTATTAAAAATCTGCATACTTTACTTATAAAAATCTGCATGCTATAAAAATGGAACTGCTCATGTTATTCCAATAGCAAATAGGGAACTAGAACAACTTAAGCATGCTGTGAAAGTAAAACAAATTCAACTACTAGGCATGCAATAGAATCTAGAAAATCTGCTCATGTTATTCTAATAACAAAGGAATCTTAGAAAATAAAGGAATCATTGCTGCATGGAATTAACAGGATATCATGCTTACTAAATCAACACAAAAGGATCTAAACTACTATGAATTGGTGGCTGTTCTTGCCCATGAATATGCACAAAAGATCTATCCAAACATACTAGCGTTCCAACTTGTGCATGCTCATAAATAAAACTGCTCATACTCATTGGATAGTATGGAAGAAAAATAAATTCTGCAGCAAATAAAATCTGCACTTAATGGAACCTAACATTACGAATTGTTTCTAGCAAAACAAGACCTAAGGAACAGCAAATAAAATCTGCACATAAAAGCTACTGGTGCTTAACCAATAGCAATGAGAACTGTGCATGCCCAATTCATAGCAAATAAATCTAGGAATTAAGTCTGCTCATGCATATTCAATAGCTAAGAAATAGAAATAAGAATCAATACATGACAATTAACATCAACTAATTCCTACTGACATGAACTACGAACCAAAGGTGAACTCTGACAAATCATGGCAATTAATCATCAACTAAAGACCTACTGTAATGAACTACAAAACAAAGGTGAAAGTTGACAAGTTATGGTAATTAGCAAGGGACTCAAACTGAAGCTAAAGAACCTAAAGTACTTAATGTTAGGGCTGATCTTGTCCCATGATTAGCAAAAGAAAGATCTAAGCCGAATCTCTGGGGGTGTTCTAAAACCAAAACTGGCTGAAACTAAACTTCTAGGGTTTCATGCGTGCTCCGGAAACAATCCTTACTACAATCACTACTCTGTTCAATGGCACGGCAGGAACCCAAAAGATACCAACGTGTTGCTGATAAGGAAAAATTGCTACTGGAAACCTAAATTTTATAACTGTTCTTCATGCTTAAAATCCCTATCTTCTTTCTTTAGGGTTCATGGCAGTAAGCATCAAAAACAAAACCCCTCAAACTTGCTTCGAAATCCAAAAGGAAACAAGAATCCGAAAGCCATGAAAATGAATCAAAGCTCGAAACAACTCCTACTGCAGGTGAGAAGCAACTCACCTTCGTTTCCTTGACTCACAGCCAAAGGAGAAACCTCCTAGTGCTTCTAGGGTTCGGGTGAGCTCCCAATCCCGGCTCTTCTTCGTGCTCCCGACTTCCTTCTTGACGAGAGGAGCCCGATGGTACGAAGACTCCACGGAGAGGGGTGCTCGTCGGAGAAGCCCTAGCTTCCTCGGCTTCGTTTTCGCTCACGAAGATCGCCGACGCCGTCGCCCGAACAGCGCTGTCGCGCGCGCGAGAGAGAAAAGGGCGAAGGAATTAGGTCACGGGAGAGAAAAGAAATAACTTAACCCCCTCTTAACTTGTCCTTTTATAACTTAACAATATTACATGTTCTTATCTGTTCACGAAATAACCGCAGAACAGTTGGTCAGCCATGTTTTGACCAAATCAAAGGTCTAGGTTTCGAATCCTCAGCTGCAACTTATTTCCTTCCTATTATTCTCTATTACTAACTTCTACCTTATATATATTTTATTCCACATATAATTAACAAAACATCCATAGACCAGATGGTTGGGCTGAATTTGTTAAGAATCGGATTCGAGTCCGATGTCTTGGGTTCAAAACCCGGCTTCAACATATATATTTATTATTATTTTTTTTAACTTCTTCCTCTGGGTAAAAATGCCAAACGAACTCCAAAAATAGCATAAAAATACTCTAAAAATTTCTAATAATCTCTAGAATTTTTCTAAAATATTTTTAGATTTTAATAAGGTATTTTAGGACTCCAAATCATAAAATTTGGGGTGTTACACTAGTAAACCAAGTTTTTCATCCATTAAACCTAAATCAAATTTGTAGCCCTTGAAATTATGTACAATATGATAATTTGATCAAGCCCTGGCTCCAACCAAGCCTAAAGTCATGGTGTTCAAAATTTGGTCTGCATTCTGGGTGAAGGTCCCGATGAAGCTGCAGTTAGGAGGCACGACCATGCCTTTTAGCAATGCTAGACTCTACTTTCTCTCTATTAAACCTGAAGAAAAGTTGTAGATCTTGAATTTATCTATATTTCTATATAAAGAATAGCCTATAACTCCAACCGAGCGCAAAGTTATGGTTGTTTCAAAATAAATCTGCAGTCAACCTAGGTTTCAACACAACCTTATTTTTACATGACACGGTCTCGTGTTCTCTGCCACATGGCCATATGTAATACACACACCATGGTCTTCCTCTTCTTTGGATAAATGGCATGTCCGTGTGAAATCACATGGCCAAGGTCTTCCTTGGCTCCGGAAGAATGGCACGACCATGCCTTTTGGCATGACTGTGTGGTTTCACACGGATTGAGCATGATTTGCCTTTGGTGGGGGCATAATCATGTGAAACCACGCGTCCTACCCTTGCTTTGCCTCCATAGGGGAGCACGACTGTGCCTATGGGGCATGGCCTGCCCATGGGCTGGCATAAGGCTATGTGCTTTCACACGGCATGAGCTTGATTTCTTCCTGAGTTGCTCCGTGTGTGTTTTTGCTTCATTTTTGCTCCAATAGCATCTTGTCAATCAAAACATGCAAAGAGCATATCTTTGAACAAATAGAATGAAAATATAATATTATAATAAAATAGGGTGCAATAGACAGATTATGATCATGAAATATAAGTAGATATGCGTCAAAACATGAATAAAAGTGTATATAATCTATGCACATCACAACCCTAGACTTAAACATTTGCTTATCCTCAAGCAAAAACTTCATCTAAATTCATGTGATTAAATAGTGCATCATAATCTCTAGCAAGTCAATCTAATCATATTAAATGATTTCATTTATGAGTAAGATACAAAAGTTATTTGAATATGGCCTAAATAATAGATCTCCATGTTTAGTAAAATAGTGGCCTAAATTTATCAAGTATCAATCCCTAAGCCTAGACAGGTTGTCATAAAACTGTGTTCTTTATGCTTCTATCAATAGACACTTACCTACCACATGCATAATTTATATCTCTAAAACTACACAATGTCTCAAAGGACTACTCGGAATCAAAAGAAACATAATATTTATTTTCCTTGTAACCTAACTCAGTCTCAAAGGGGTAAATTGTTAGTTTCCACTCACAACAACTATTTTCTATCCCTTATTCATAAGATTTTTTTCTTTTGGTGCTTAAAGGTGTAGCACTAACACAAATATAAATATATAAATGCAAATTCAGGGATTTTGATTTTTCCAAGTGAGTTACCATAATCTGAGATTGTCTAGTAACCAAAATGTAATTAAGAGATCACCTTAGAAACATAAGTACTAGTCCAGTTCTATGAATCATGACTATTTTCAAAGTTATCTACCATCAAAATTAGGCAAGATGTAAAGAGATCCTAAAACAAGGCCAACACTCAAATTTCTATAGTAAAATCATTGCTTACTTCATGTTAACATAGAAAGGAAAAGATAGATTGCTAAACATACTAGCACAATAAGTAACCAATAAACCACATGAAATCTAGAACAAGCGTGCTAGTATTTTACATTAAAGAACAAACAATTACGATGTGATGAAGGATGTAACTAGGAAAAATTTTATTATACAAAAAGAAAACTAACTAAAAACTAAACTAAACCCAACGCATCCCCCTAGACATAAATTTTTCATTGCCCATAAAAACTAGAAATGTAATGTGGAGGAGGTTTTTGAAGTTAGAGAAGTTTCTAAGTGATTAGCTCCAAATGATTAAGATTCATGTTCTTGAAGATACTCCTCTATCTGATGCTCATATTCCACCACAATCTTGAATCCTATAAAAAGAAGATAGATGAGAAAAATTAAGTAGAAGATATGAGTTATTATGAATAAAGAAAAGGAACTAGAAAGAAACTAAAAAAAATGAAAGCAAGATAGAACTTGGGTAAGAAGCACTTATTTAAGGTCATTAGCTCGACCACCTCATTGTTGGTTAGTCCTAGGAAAACGTACCGGTTCCATTGTACAAAATTTTTTGTACAAGTGTCGAACCTTTCCTTAAATAACCTATTGTGTTCTTTAGAAGTTAAATTAGGAATCGCAGACGGAACTTAACATCATTGATTCCAAATTTAACTTATCTGTTCTTAATGGTTTAGATTTGAATCGCAAGCGGAACTTAACACTATTGATTCAAATCTACCTAAGTTATTAATTCCATAAATATTAATTTCTAAAATTGGCTTCCAGGACTGCATGACGAGGCACATGGCCTTCTTGGATATGGGAGCAACCACCACCGCCTAGGCAAAGCCTTTTAAGGAAAGCTAATATTTATTTCCTTAAATAACTCTAGGTTAACCAAAAAGAACAATCGAATCACAAATTTGAAAAAGAAGATAACACAAACTCAAAAAATAAATTCGATAAACTAGATCTCATTGCCTCTTGTATTTAGAATTCAAACAAAGAAAAATAACTAGTATGATGCGGAAGAAAAATATTAGTTATACCTTCTCTTTGTAAGCTAATGACCTCGAGATCTTCTGTCGTATTCCTCGCCTCGCCTTGGACGACGTGTGGGCGACGATCCTCCAAGAGGAACACCACCCAAAAGAGTCCTTCCTCTTCCTCTAAGTTTCGGCCACCACCACCACCAAGGAGAAGAGCGCAAAGGGAAAGGGAGAAGGGAGAGGGCCGACCACCAAGAGGTCTCCAAGCAAGAGAATAAGAGTTGTGTCTCATGAAGCCCCATCACCCCTTCTTTTATATTACTTGCCCAAGGCAAATAAGGAAAAATCTTTTACAAAAAATAAAATCATCCAAGAGTTTTTCCTTTTCTCTTTTTATTTTTCCTTTTCTTTCCTCTTGATTGAATCAATCACCAATCAATGGTTGTGATCAATCCTATATGATTTAGGATTAAGTTTGGCTGGCCCCTTGCTTGGGCACCAAGCAAGGTGGCCGGCCACCATATTTAGGAAAGGAATAATAATTTTTTTTAAAAAAATTACAAGAGAAAAAACTCTTATAAAATTTTACAAGCTCTCTTTCCTATAGTAGAAGTTAAAAAAGGAAAGTTTCTAAAAATTAAAATCATGTTTTAAATTTAAAAACTCTCTTATAAAATTTCCTTTTTTAACATGATGATAGAAAATTTTAATTTTAAAACTTATCTCCCTTTTTTTCTTAAACCATGAGGATGGTTAAAAAAGGAAAGTTTTAAAACTTTTAAAACTCTCTATTAAAATATGTGGCCTAATTCAAATAAGGAAAGTTTTTAAAAATTAAAATCTCTCTTTTAAAACTTATAGTTTTCCACAAAGAGAAGATTTTAAAAATTCAAAACACCCCTCTTATTTGAATTAATCTTGGTCGGCCCCTACAAGCTTGGTCACCAAGCAATAGGGCCGGCCCCTATAAGAGGATGTGGCCGTCCATTGCTTGGTCACCAAGCAATGGTCCGGCCCCCTTCTTGGACACCAAGAAGAGCCTTACATTTGGATGGACTTGAGGCTATAATGAGGCTACGACAGGGACCTAGAGGAGAAATTGGTTTTGGCCTTCCGATGAGCTTGAGTATCCCGTGCTCGCCCCGAACACACAACTCAAGTTCATCGATAATAACTTATTCCACTAGAGAGTTATTACCGCACTACCACACCAATCCTAAATTACATTATGAGCTCCTTCTTAACATGAGTGTGTTAGTCTCCCTGTGTTTAAGATTACGAATATCCACTAATTAAGTAAGTTACTGACAACTCACTTAATTAATATCTAGCTCCAAGAGTAGTACTACTCAACTTTATTGTCATGTCGGACTAGGTCCACCTGCAGGGTTTAATATGACAATACTTATGAGCTCCTCTTGGGGACATTCTCAACCTAGATTACTAGGACACAGATTCTTTCTATAATCAACACACACACTATAAGTGATATCATTTCCCAACTTATCGGGCTTATTGATTTATCGAACTAAATCTCACCCATTGATAAATTAAAGAAATAAATATCAAATATATGTGCTTGTTATTATATTAGGATTAAGAGCACACACTTCCATAATAACTAAGGTCTAGTTCTTTTATCAAGTCAGTATAAAAAGAACTTACCTAAATTGGTCCTACTCAATACACTTAGAGTGTACTAGTGTAATTTATTAGTCAAGATAAACTAATACCTAATTACACTACGACTATTCCAATGGTTTGTTCCTTTCCATCTTAGTCATGAGCAATTGTTTATAATTTATAAAGAACTGATAGCATGATCTTCTGTGTGTGACACCACACACCATGTTATCTATAATATAAATTAATTGAACAACTACATTTATCATAAATGTAGATATTTGACCAATGTGATTCTTATTTTTAGATAAATGTTTATACCAAAATCTAACCTTTTAGTATACTCTCTAACACTCATGTGATATATCTAAATCTCGATATTGGAGGGGTAAGATATTTCAACACCCTCTTACCAAGGGCTCTTATTGTGGAAGGAGCTTTCATTATAGGAGATATAAAGTGAAGTATCGCTCTCTCCATCTTCGTCTTCTTGGAAGTTCTTTCAGGTGGTCGAAGATGACTCAGATTGAGCTTCCAATTTTGGGTCCAAGTGAAATCTACACATATAAAGAAAGAGCACACCTCCCATACAAAAGAAAGATGAGAAAGAACTATAAAAACATTAGTTTTAACTGAGCATGTATCAAAAGAAGAATCACATCCAATAAAATCAATGACGGGTACCTCTATGAAGTTTTCTAAAAGATCACTAGTGATACTTACTTTGCATTTTCGAGAGATACATGAAAGTTCCAAATAAGTAGACGTGTCTTCTTTAAAATTAAGTACTGATTTTGGCTCTGGCTTAGGTGGCAGTGCAACTAAGGATGGTGATTCTTGGGGCTCTGCCATATCTGCATAAGTATTGTGTGGAGATAGGAGGTGATTCTTGAGATGTTACTTCCATAACACAGCTCCCTACACTTCCTTCTATATCATTAACATCATCAAATACACAACTAAATAATGCACTGAGATCAATATCATCTGTAGAAGAATTAACAACATCACTTACAATCTTAGATTGATCCATCCCAACACATTCATCATCTGAAAATTCTATTTCACTATAATACCCTATCAACCCAAGAGGTAGATCTGAAAACTTGCTAACTAATGCAATATCATTATACTCCTCATCTTAAGAGTCTTCATTTTTATACATATTAAGAAATTTACACTCAACCATATTGATATCATAGAATTTGCCAAAATCTTCATCTTTGTTGGCCCCCACTAGCCTTTATGGAAAAAGAATCCTTAGTGGAGGTCTTGGGAAGGATTGATCTTTTTTTTCTCATATTTCTTTTAAGCTCATGGCGGAGGTCCAACTTGCTTGTTAAGTGATGGTGTGATCAACTATTAAGGGAAAGGTACTTGTGACCTTTGGATACTTTCTGGAGTAATGGAACTGAGTTTTTGTGGGTTTTTTTATTGTTCTTCTCCTCAATTCTATACAAGTCCTTCTCCATAAGTTCTTCATTATTCTTGTCACTTCTTAACTTAATATCATTACAATGTTCACTAGACCTTGTTTGGATAAGAGGGAGGTTATGTTTGAATCATTTTAAAATTATGCTATCAATCTTTGCCTCCAACTATTCGAACCCCTCATTTTATGACTTGTGATTTTTAAAGTTCTTGGATGGTTAAACTGTATTTTGTTTGGTTGACTCTTTTGCCTTTAGGGCTTACATTTCCAAAGTTCTCGAGAGAAATTCCATCAAACTTTTATCTGACCATTCATGAAGGTTCAATGTGACTTGATAAATTAATGTGAATGCTTCATCCACATTTTTGTTCATAAAAGAAACTCCGACAGATGAATCCAATAATGACTTATCTGAAAAAGAAATCTCCCTTTAGAATATGTGCAATTACAACCATCTTTCTAAACCATGGTGGGGACATTATCTTGATAAACCTTTGAATTTGTCTATGCTTCAAATAATGATTCTCCCTCAACCTGAACAATGTTTGTGATGAAATTTCTCATGTAAAGCATTCTATTTGGAGGGAAAAAATAATTCAGAAATCGCTGCTCTAATTGTTCCCAATTTTTAATGCTTTGAGGATGGAGAGAATAAAACCAAGTCCTTATTCTTTCATTGATACTGAAAGGAATTACCATTAATCGAACTATATTCGCTGACACTCCTTCATAGTTTACCACATTGCAATATTCTAGGAATGTCTCAAGGTGTAGATATAGGGTTTCTGATACTTCTCCTCTAAATTTATGATCTTATATCATGGTAATTAACTTTGAGTCTAGTTGGAAACTTTTTACTTCAATATGAGATTTTACAATGGGAAACATAAATCTTAAGAGATGGGTGCAAAAAATTCTCTTAAAGGCTTGCTTGACATGTTAATGCTTATGGATATTTAAAAAAAAAATTGTGAGAAAAAACAAAAAAATATAATTAAGAGCTAGAAAGAATAGGTAGAAATTAAAGAAAGACAAATTGAACTATAAACTAATGATAATAAAAAATAAATGAAGAAATAAAAATAAACAAGAAAATGAAAACCCTATTAACAGATCTAGAGTAACTCATATGCTAATCAACTAATGTTAATGCGAATAATCCCTGACAACAACACCAAAAACTTGATGTGAGCCCATAAGTATTCGGGTGTCATCAAGTAATAAAATATTAATCCCATGAGAACTGTTGATTAAGCACTAGAGATGTTGCAAAGTAAGTTATTTGGACGATCAAAAGTTGGCTGTGGCACATGCAAACTAACGAGAGAATTGAAGAGAGGGAGAGAAGGTTGAGAGAAAGAGAGAGCAGAATTAATCTTGAGAGGGGTTGAGCTTAAGAGGATGTGAGAAATGGTTTGGGAGGTAATTTTAGAATTTTGATTTCACTATAATGCAAAATAATGTCCCTATGCATTATTCATCTCCTTATCTGCATCCTTATACACATGTAGGAAGTGTAACTAAATACCAATATACCCTGCAGTGGTTATGTCGGAGCGCTAACCCTATCGGTGTCCGATGTCACTAAGAGAAAGTGATTCCTATGAAGTCCAAAAATTGGATACCCTTATCAATAGGGCCCCTCGATCACAAATCACAAGAATACACTAACCCTATTAGCATAGAATTAGAGATAACCCATTAATCTAATTAGATGCTTCCTTGTAGAGAATTGTCCTCCGTTTCAAGGCAATGCACTAAATGTTTAAAAATAGGATACCCTTGTTATTAGAGTCTCTCAGTCATATGATCTAGGTGATTCTCACTACGGGGTGAATAATCAATACACATCTACATGTTTACACCATTCACATATTTCATCAAACACACAAAAGCCACAATACACATAGAACATGGCATAAATACTTCATTGAATAAGAAAATATACAAATACATAATTCAAACATCACATCATATCATAGTTACTTTCTACATTCTAAATCTAGATAATTTACTCCACTGCAAGGAAAGAACTATTGGTGCAATAGCCCCTGGGTCAGGTTGACCAAGTTGACTTGAGTCGGCTCAAGCTTGAGTCTTGATGTTTGGGTTTCGATGTTTGACAATATATAGAGATTGTAGGAGCAATCGTCCGATTGACGATATTGTTAGAGCAATTCCCCTCTGGTCAAGGTTTAACTAGTCTGATGTGAAGAAGAGCTAAGTAGGTCAAAGGGTTGACAGGATACTTGACTGAGAAAGTCTTAACTGGAGGCTAGGTAGTTGGAATATCCTAGTGAGTAAAGAAAGGTGAAAGACCTAGTGAGTGAAGCTAGGTAGGTGAAAGTTTCGGTGAGTGAAGCTTGGCAGTGGAAAAAATCTTAGTGTGTGAAGCTAGGTGAAAGTCCTGGTAAGTGAAGCCAGGTAGATGGAAAGTCATGATGAGTGAAGCCAGGCAGATGAAAAGTCATGATGAGTGAAGCCAGGCAGATGAAAAGTCCTAGTGAATGAAGCTAGATAGATAGAAAGACATGGTGAGTGAAACCAGGTATGTGGAGATCTAGGTGGGTCAAGGTTGATTGGACACCTAGTATTAGGAAGCTCAAGTAGGTTAAAGGATTGACCGGACACTTGGAACGAGGAGAAAAGTCCAAGTGGGTCAAAGGATTGACTTGACACTTGGTGAAGAAGTCCCAGCAGATCAAGGTTGATCGGATGCTAGGCATGAGTAGCCCCAACAGGTCAAGGTTGATCAGGGTTTGGGTTTGGAATCCTTGGACTTGAGTTAAACAAGTCAAAGGGAGATCAATCGATCAACCAATTGATTGAACCATGGTTCAATCGATCAGTAGATCGATTGAGGGTCTGCTGTGAAGAAGGTTGGCCCAATCGATTGACCAATCGATTGGGAAGTAAAATCGTGAGCACAGAATGCTCCCCAATCAATCAGGTGATCGATTGGGTAAGTCAATCGATCAAGTGATTGATTGGGGGTTGTTTCTCGAGCGTGGACGCGAGGGAGGCTGAATTGATTAGTCGATTGATTCAAGCCTCCCCAATCGATTGGTCAATCGATTGGGAAATGATCGTTGCGCAGGATGCAGGTTTTGGACGGCTGAGATCGTTGGGATCTTATGTGGCAATCGATTGGGAGCAAGCCCAATTGATTGGGAGCCCTAGAAGCAACAAGTATAAAGCCATGACAAGCTTTCTTCTCCACAGCGCTTACACTATTCTTCACTACGACTCATCGCCGGACTAAGAGCTTGGAAGAGAAGTGTTATTGCACTTTCCAAAGGGTCTAGAGGCATCTACAAACTACAAGGGTTCAAGCAAGAAGGTTTTTCATTTGTATTATTTTGTATTTACTTCTTGATTTTAGTTGTATGCTTATGTGAGTTTGTACGAGGTTTCTCTACCTCCGGTAGTTATCGAGAAGGAGTGTTTTTCTTAGTGGAGAGTGCGTCGTGTATGGATCCTTGGATTAGTCACCTCTTCTTGAGGTGGATACCAAGTAAATCTTCTTGTTAGTGTTGTGAGTGTTTATATCGAGTTCTTTTCCACTGCACATCATCACGAAGCATCAAGACAACGAACATGACAAGCTATTCACCCCCTCCTCTAGATACAAATCGACCCTAACAAGTGGTATCAGAGCAAGGTCACTCTTCACCAGAATCACCACCGGAATGGGAAACAAGCTAGAGGGAGAATAAGTTGAAGTAAATTTCAAAAGTCAAAGACTTCATCAAAAGGCTCAACTTCAAATGAAATTCCAAGATGGACTTGGATTCGACACAAGGGTGCCTCCACAATACATATCGACAAACATCAATTCTTAGAAATCAAGAATCAAAAACTTCTTCATGATGGAGATAGAGCAATGGTTTGCTCTAATGGAAGGTTTTGAAGCTCCAACAAATTCAAAGGGCAAGCTCCTCAAGAAGAACAAATGGAAGAATACAAGGATGCCTCAATAATAAAGTGACAATGCGATTGGTTAATTTATTGCCAAACAATATTTTGACTCAAATTGAAGAATATAAGGATGTCAAGGAGCTATGGAACAAATTAGCTAAAGTTCATGAGGAATCCTCCACTGTACCAATTCAAGAAAAATCCAAAGATGACAACTCATTAGATCAAGAAGGAGAGGAGCCCGAAGTTGAGAGATGCTCAACATCGGAGTAATAAGAAGAGGCTTTATCATCAATGGAATGCAATGAAAAGGGTAAAGAGGGAGCATACTCTTTGTTCCATGTACAAGATGAAGATGAAGAAGTCTCCACCTATAGGATTGAGGGGGAGCGACATTCGGTGACTTCGGACCAAGGAGAAGGAGAAGCTTCTACTTCCGATCAAGTGAAGAAGAAGAAGATGGGGCATCCTCCAAAAATCAAGAGACATCCAATGGAGGATCAAGTGTTATCCCTATATGTGAAGGTATAAGTAGTTCAATTAATAATAAAAAATAGATTATTTGCTTTGAGTGTAGGGAGCATGGGTACTATAAGAGTAACTGTCCCAAATTGACCAAGAATAAGGTTCAAGTGGAACCCAAGGATAAGGAGAAGCCTAAGAAGGTTGGCCCTGTGATAAGGAAGAGCAACGAACACATTGTGTGTTTCTTGTGCAAGAAAAATGGACATTATCGAAGTCAATGTTCAAAGGGGAAGAAACCAACCAAACTCAAAGAAGGAAGCAAGAGTCAAGGGGAGCTTATAAGAGCAAACCCAAGGTATCATTTGTTGAGCCAATTTCTTTAAATCATGGTAAAAAGCATGCTAGTTGAACTTTATATCATTTTAATGCTATTTATCATAAAAATAGAAGGCATGATAGGATTAAATAAAAATATATAGCTCTTCATGCTAAGACTACCTCACCTAAGATTAGGTAGGTAGATAAACTAGGTAAGAACACTAAGGACCTTAGTTATAAGCCTATAGAAATGCTCAAGGATTTAATGATAAATCAAAATCTAGGGATTTATGGAAAGAAAATCAAGTCTTGAGGTCAAGGCTTGACAAAATTTAAAAGACCCTAAAAAGAATGGAAAGTATCCTTAAGGGGTAAAAATAGCATAACCTAGGTTTAGGACAACAAGGGTCATCCAATGGCCATAGAGGTTTGGGATACAAACCTAAGGCTACGAAGGATGTAGCTTCATATCATAGGGTTCCATTGATGTACGTATATTTTATACACTTGTTTAGCATGTTTTGTCGCATATTCCTATATTTTACTCATGCTTTATCTATGCATTTTCATACTCCTTGCTTTACTTTTAGCATACTTACTCTTCCTTGTTTGGATATCTGCTTTTGTGTATTTTCTATCTATAGGAGTCGAATTTGGAGAGGAAATGATGTTCATGGTGAATCTAATTAATAAATGAAGGAAGTCAGCACCGGCTATGTGTGCCACACGACCATGTCGAAGGAACAGGAAGGAAAATGACCTCAGTCGTGTGGAGCAGACCGGGTGTGTAGCATCAGCACAAGAGGAGGATGACATGGTCGTGTGGATTCACACGACCATGTCATTTTTTTGAAGCAGAATCAGAACACGACCGTGTAGATCTACATGGCTGTGCAACCTTTCCAGAGGCCAACCATTGTCAAGCTGTGTGTGCCACATGACCCTTTAGCATTTCTAGAGGTCAAGATTGGCACGACGTGTGACTCCCACAACCGTGAGAGCCGTCTAGAGATGAAGCATGACACGGACGTGTGAATCTCACACGCCCGTGTGGCCTTGGCCAAGAGCTAAGTAGCTGAGGCTGTGTGAGATCCACACGGCCATGACACGGGCCGTGTGGCACCCAAACTCCTGCTCTATATAAAGAGTTCTTCTCCTTTGAGAAGGGGGAGGCTCTCCCTTTGGGGGGATCCAATCTTGAGGCTCTTCTCCATCTTTTGGGTTTTGATTCGGCGACCTAAAGACGCTCCCTGTAACACCCATGAAATTATAAGATAGGTGTATGAATATTATTTTTTCCTTAGAGCATAGAAATGAAAAGAATAAGAGAAAAAGGAAAATAAAAACAAAAAGAAGAAATATAGAATAAGAAGAGGTGAGGTCAAGGATTGAACCTTGAACCTCCCACAAATGATGGAGATAGATTTATGAATGATAACCATTAGGATAAGAAGAAATAATTGGAATGAAAGGAATGAAAAATTTAGTTAATGGAGAAAAGAAAACTAAGCAAAAGAGCAAGAGAAAACCAAGTTGCTTACCTCCTTTTCCCTCTTGGTTAAGAAAAGGGAGCAAGCAAAAGAAGGATTGACTACTTCTCTTCCCCTCTCTATTTTTCGTGGGAATTAATGGAGTGAGGGAAAAGAGGAGTTGGGGGAAAGAATGGGGACATGTCTCATTGGCAAGGGATAAATAGGATTAGAGAAGAAAACAAAGGGGTTTAATTCATTTTCCTCTTCCTCCTTCTTCCTTCTCCATTCTCACCGAACCAAGAAACTCCTTTCCCCTCCTCATACCAATTTCTAAGTTAAGTTATTCTCCAAGAAAGCTAATTACCGAGAAGGAAACTTCAAGTTCTAGCCCTTACAAGCAAAGGAAACAAGAGAAGATACAAGAAGAAGAAGCTTCCACCTTCCTTATCACTAGAACATCCTTTTTCTCTAAGGAAAACCACAAGCGAAAGTATGTAAGTTCCCCTCACCTGTGGTACAATAGCTCTTATTTTGCTATGAAGATTCGGTTGCATATAAAAAAAAAAAAGAAAGAGAAAGCTAAGAAAACATCATGAAGGAATTCTAACCAAGATAAGATCAAAGGAAGGATATAGAGAATGAAAGGATCTAGATTTAATATGTTTGAATATTTCTCTTGTAGCATGTATTTTATGGTAAGGATTTATCTATGTTAAAAATGTTTGGTAAAACCTAGATCCATGAGTATTCGGCCATGGTAAAAACTAAGGGCCTAGGAGAGCTTTAAGTTAAAACTAAGTATGCCAAGATCTCCTTAAGATAAGTCATGAAACTATTATGATATGCCATGATTATATGTTTAGTTAAACTCTATTCATGTCCATGAAGGTTCAGTTATGTTGGATTTTTTTTAAAAGCCTAGGAGAATTTAAAGCAAAATCTAAGATACTCATGATCTCCTTGATGAAATGATATGTAGCTAATCTAGTGGGCTCATGTTTATTGTTGTAAGGAAATTAAATTCATGTTCAATATCATTCGGCCACTTTATGATTCAGGACTTAGGGAACTTAGAACCTAACTCAACTATGTTCATGTTATTCCTTGATATATATGCTATGAAAGTTGTTTAAGGTTTCCATGCTTTTAGGACTCTTGAACCTAAATTTTTAGTCCTCTAGTATTCGGCCATGTCATGATGAAGGACTTAGGGAACCTAGAACCTAACTCAACTATGCTCATGTTATTTCTTGATATTTTTGCTATGAAAGTTATTTAAGATTCTCATGTTTTTAGGGCACTTGAACCCTAATTCTAAACCCTACATGTTTCGGCCACATCAAGATCTAGGGCTTAGGGAACTTAGAACCTAGCTCAACTATGCTCATGTTATTCCTTGATATATTTGCTATGAAGGTTGTTTAAGGTTCTCATGTTTTTAGGGCACTTGAACCCTAATTTCAAACCCTACAAGTTTCGGCCAATACATGATGAAGGACTTAGGAAACTTAGAACCTAACTCAACCATGCTCATATTATTCCTTGAAATGTTGCTATGAAAGTTGTTTAGGGTTCACAAGCTTGAATGATAGTCTTTAACCCAATGCATGCTTGATAAGGTTCGGCCATGATAAGTTGTAAGTCTAAGTAATCTAGAGCTCTACCTAAACTTGCTCATGATAGTTCTTATGGTATAAGAAGTGATGCTTGCTTAGGGTTCACATGTTGGGATGAAGTTTTCACTATAAACCCTAACCTATATGGTTCGGCCACAAAGAGATAATAGGGTTAGAGATCGAATTATGTTTTCCATGTATCTTATATGCCATGATTGTAAGATTTCCATGCTTCTATGTTTAATTATGCACACTTATGATCTATACATGATGGAAACCCTTATGCTATGGTGTGTATTATTTATGATGAAGCTATGTGCAAATTTATGCATGAAGGATATGATGTGCTGTGTGCCCAATTTATGCATTAAATATATGATGTGCTGTGTGCCCAAATTTATGCATGAAATATATGATGTGCTGTGTGCCCAATTTATGCATGAAATATATGATGTGCTGTGTGCCCAATTTATGCATAAAATATATGATGTGTTGTGTGCCCAAATCTTTACATACCATTATGATGAGTTGTGTGCCCAAAAGTCTATATGGTATGATATGATAAGTGACACAATGTACAAGAAGAGATAAGAACCATGATATGTAAGAACATGCTATTTTACTTTATGTATGGCTTGTACCAAGGGTGGGCTCCATAAGCGCCCTGGGGTCGATGGACTAAGAAACAGACCTCGTTAGGGATGGGCTCCTAAGTGCCCCTAGGTCGATGGACTAAGAAACGGGCCTAGTATGTATGCCTTGTAGGGTTCAAGACTTGCTACCTTGGACCTACATAGGACGCGTGCATTTATGTATGTGGTACAAGCCAGGGCCCTAATCATGTTAAGATTATGTTTAAGTATGTATATTATAAGTTTTCAAAGGACATATTGCATATGTTTTCATGATACATGGTTAGGAATTTACCTTGCATATAGCTTATGATTATGCCATGATATTTATGATGATGTTATGATATGTCAGGGTGAAATTGATGATTTTGTTATGTTATGCCATGCTACTTTACGCTTATGTTATGATATGCTATGATATGCTGCATGATATAATGAATTGCCTTCATGTGTTATGTCTTGTGATTTTGATATATGTCATACAGTTTTTGTGAGTAGGAAAGGAACTTACTGAGCCATGAGTGCTCACAGCTTACTTTCTTGTACTACAGATAAAGGCAAGGAATGGATGAACTAGGGGAGCAGCAGGAGGGGCTGGAAGGATGTGTGTGGTAGTGTCCTGGCTAAAGGAGAAAGACCTGCTTTTTGTTTAATAAGAACCATGCCTAGTTATGTTACTGCTTTATGACTCCATGACATTTAATTTTGTGTTTGGGCATTATGACTTACAAATCATGTTAAGTATGCTATGTGATTTCTATATGTCCAGGTGATTAGTCACGTTGATTCATATAGGAAAAAAAAAAAGAAATGTTTCTAAGTTTTATAAATAAGACTTCCGCTGTAGTAAGTAGGTATGTATATGTATGTGTAAGTAACCCCTGTATCCTTAGCAGGAGGGGTAGGGCGTTACACTCCCATCCACGATTCAACTCCGGTAGAAAGTATTGGTTCCGAAGATCACTCATCATCTCTAGATAAGCATTTCTTTTCTATCTTCTTGATTTGGATCGAAATGTTTATGATTTTCTTGTCTTTGGATATCTTCCTTTGTTTCATGGGGTAGATCTTCTTGTTCTAGGACAGAGGAAGTATTTGTGATGTGAATTGATGTAAGATCTCAAAAATTTTCCAACTTCCTATTTCAATGATGTTGCTTTGTTCTGTGCCTATTCAATCTTATATGGATTATTGTGTTTGTATCTAATTACCATTCTAGATTGGATGTTTGTATATCTTGTGGAACTTGTAGAGGTATTCTCTAGATTGTATGACCGAGGAGCGTCATGACAGGGCTGTCTCGTTAACGGACGTCTTGGGGATCACCTTGAAAGGTGAAGCAAGCATCTACAAAGAAGTGGAATAGATAGATGTATTGTTCCCTATATCTTGATGTGAATTGATTAGTGGTGTGTTTCTATGTTATATGACCGAGAGGTGTCGTGATAGGGATGCCCCGCTAATAGACTTCATAGGGATCATGACTATTTAAATGCTTAAGGTGTAGATATAAGTCCCTTGTCGGTGTCTTCTGCAGGAGACAACCGGCGACTTCTTAAAAATGCATGACAATTGAGGATAGGATTGGAAGATCATCTTACATTGATAAGTATCACAAAGAAACCAAATCACTTGGAACTTTTATAAAATCTAGTTTTTGCATCTACCTTTCTATTTCTATTTTTTATTTGCTTCGTAGTACATGTAAATTCCTTGTTGATTGTTTAGCTAATTTGTTTTGAGATATCTTTAGTGGTTATAACCAATCCCTATGGATAGGATATCTTTCTTATTACTGATGACGTAACCGTACACTTACGGTTCGTAACAAGTTTTTGTCGCCGTTGTCGGGGACTGCGTTTATAACATTAGAGATTATCATTTGAGTTAGACTAAACTTTTCTTTTCTTTTCTTCTCTTATAAGTAACTTGTAACTAGTTTTGTAATTCTGTTATGTAAGTTTACTTTGCATTCTTCTTAATATGTGATTCATATTTCTGCAATCTTGTTCTTGTATGCGAAAATCTAATTTTGTAGGTAATCTGCTACCTTTTGATCTTGAAATTGATAGAACCTTTCATAAAAGGAAATCCTCGCAAAGACATTTATAAGAACAAGTGCACTCAAATATGGCAAACAAATCGCTAAAAGATTACGCAGCACCTTATGCTAGAGGATTTTGTTCTAGCATCACAAGACCCTCTGTTGAAGCTAATAATTTTGAGATCAAGCCTACAATAATCACTATGCTCCAACTGAATCAATTTGCAAGTGGACCACATGAAGATCCTAATCAGCACCTAGAAGTTTTTTATAAAATCTGTGGAAATATAAAGATGAATGGTGTTCCATCTGAAGTTGTGAGATTATTATTATTTGGGTTTTCTTTAAGAGACAGAGCCAAGCAATGGCTAAATTCTTTACCAGCAAATAGCATTACCACTTGGAAACAGTGTGAGCAACAATTCCTTGATAAATTCTATCCTCCAAGTAAGACTGCTCATATGAGAAATATTATTACAAGCTTCAAACAGTCAGACTCAGAATCTTTATTTGAAGCATAGGATAGATACAATAATATGCTCAGACAATGCCCACATCATGGATTGGAGAAGTGGCTAGTGTTGCATACATTTTATAATGGCATCAACTATCATGTTGGAGCAATCCCTATGGTCCGCGGGACCATGTGTTTTGGTGTTTGGGCAAAGGGTTTAAGTTAGGTTCACCCTTGTATTTGATATGTGTATTTGAGTTGTGCAGGTTTGGAGGATACACATGTGACTCAGGTTGATGACTTCGGGTCCGGTGAAGGATGGAGCATCCGAGGGACCGTGGACAAGGCAGCGAGGACAAGGGCCGAGGGAAGCGACTTCGAGGCATACGCGAAGGATGACATTGGGGACGAGCTGCGGGCTTTAATGCATCCAAGGGACGAGAGCCAAAGGAAGTAGGCTTGAAGGCAAGAGGTCAAAGCTGCAAATGAAGCGTCAAATGAGTCATAAGGGTGAGGGTACGAGTGCATGAGAGATTGTACTCGGAGTAAAATACTAGTTTTAGGGTTTTACTATAGCAGTACTGCAGCGCTACTGTAGCAGTCGACTGCATGTTTTAGCAGTCGACTGGTGCAGTCGACTGGTGCAGTCAACTGGCAGTGAACAGAATGTCTCTGTTCGCTCAGTTAGTGTGGAATCGAGCCGTTGGGATGTAACGGTCGAATTTCCACAAAGGGCAGTCGACTGCATGTTTTAGCAGTCGACTGGTAGGCGGGGTTTTCCAACCTGTGGCCTATATAACTAAGCCTTGGGAGCTTGGTTGAGGTTGACGAAATAGAGGTGGTTAATCTCTATTAGTATTCTACTTGTTCCCTAGCTTGTAAAGAGTCCTTGGTGAGAGTTGTGGTGAGGTTTCTCCACCCACAAGGAGCTACGTGAGCTAGCAGGAGTCTTCCGAGGAGTAATCCACTGATGGATAGGGATCGTCCACCTTACGGATAGCCATGGAGTAGGAGCTTTATCTCCGAACCACGTAAATCGGCGTGTGTTGGTTTGCTTGCTCTTTCTTGTTCTTTGTATTTGTATTTAGCTTTCATATTTGTGTTTGTATTATTTGTATTCTGCTGCGCAACCAACAAATACGTAGAAAGCGAACGATTTGGGGGCGCCGTCTATCCAACCCCCCTTCAAGTCGGTCACCGATCCCCGAACAAGTGGTATCAGAGCGAGGACGCTCTCTATTGGACTAACCGCCAAGGAGACAAAAGATGACCAGCTTGATTAAACCTCCAAAGTTTGAAGGAGGAAGCCTTGGGGGCATCACCTATTGGATGATGAAAATGGAGATCTTCTTCAACACGGATTGGGACACCATGACGGTGGTAAAGGAGCCATTCAAAGTCCCAAAGGACAAGAAAGGAAAGAAGCTCCAAACACGACATTGGATTGAGGAGCAAACCTCACGATCGGAGGTAAACTCAAAGGTAATAGCAATTTTAATTGATTTATTGCCTCCTAATGTGATAAGTGGTGTAGGTAAATATGAGAACGCCCATGAATTGTGGAGTAAAGTGAAGAAATTACCATGGGAGGAATTTTTGCCTACATAAGAAGAAGAAGAAAAATCCGAAGAAAGTGATGAAGTGGTCCAAGAGGAGAAGAAGGACCAATCGGATGTGGAGACCAATTCAACATCAAAAGAAGAAGAGGAAGTAAATTTGGTCACATTTGAGGAAAAGGATGAAGAAAGGTCATCCACAAGTGTGGATGAGGAAGATATAGCATCTATATCCTCAAGAATTAAAGAAAATTCCAAGGCAAGTGAAGAAGAAGAAGAGGTCTTGGAAGTGGTCAATCTAGCAAGCACCTCCACCGAAGCAAAGTCAAAAGATCACATCATTTTTTTCGGGCGCAATGAGAAGGGACACTACAAGAGTAGATGTCCTATGGGTAAGAAAGAGGTATCTCCTAAACTCAATTCAATCTCTTTAGAATCTAATTTGAGTTGTAGGAAGAAGAAGGAGAAGAAGTGTAACGCCCGCCCTTCCATGGACACTCTGACTGCCCTTAGAGGGACGGGGTTACTTACATTCACCTAACATACTAATGCATATGAACTCATGGCAGCGGAAGACATACTTAAAAATTTATCATATGCATTTGATTGTCTTAAACATGGCATGTGAATCATAACTTATTAGCATTTTACCATATCATAATTATTCTAACTTGAGCAAAATATCATAAGAGCATAACATACTAGCTCAAACTATCATCATAAGCATAGGGTCCAAACTTAGTTCACATGCACAAATTTAACCAAATATAGATTTAAACTTAATTTGATCTATCCACCATGCCACTTCCACACACATCATCATTGCCCTTTCCTGCTGCTCCCCTTAATTCATCAATTCCTTGCCTTTATCTGCAGTATAAGGAACATAAAACTATAAGCCCAAAGGCTTAATGAGCTCCTTTCCTACTCATAAAACATAAAGCACATAACACAACATAGCATGTGAAACATAGCATAGCATAACATAGCATGGGGAATCATAACATAGAACATATCATATCTTATAAGAAACATAACATATCATAACATATCATGAGGGAACATAACGTAAACATATCATCTCATATAAGAAGTATAACATAGCATAGCATAGCATGTGTGCACATATCATGAAACATATCATTTCATGTAAGCACATATCATGAGACATATCATATCCTGTAAGCATGTATCATAACTCATACCTGTTCATAATAGTGCATAAACAATAATTCATAAAATATGTGCATGTAGATGCAAGATGTATATATTTTTTTAAAACATGTATCATGGAATGCACATATGCATCTTGTCTCTTTTAAAACATATCATATACATATTTGAACATAATATCATCATGAGGGCCCGGCTTGTACCACATACATATATAAATGCGCGCAATTCCTAGGACAGGGTAGCTAGCCCCGAACCTACTAGGGATCTAGGTCCGTTCATAATCCGTCGACCTAGGGGCGTACTAAGGAGCCCATCCCTTTTTACTAGGCCCGTTTCATAGACCATCGACCTCGGGGCGCTTATGGAGCTCACCCTTGGTACAAGCCATATAAAATAAAATATCATGTCATACATATCATGTCATCATGCATATCATAGCTTATCATACATGTCATAATTTCTTGTCATATCATGAAGAGAGCTCTTGATCCCATCTTAAGGGAAGCATCTCTTTGCCATACCATGAAGAGTGCTCTTGATCCCAACTTAAGGGAAGCAACTCTTAGGCTTTTCTTCTTACATAAGCCTTTCATACATATGTCATGAAACATAACATGTTCATATCATAACATAAAACATAACATGTGATCTTCATAACATCAAGCATGGCATATCATATCATGAAGCATAGCATATCATATCATGAGCATATCATATCATATCATGAGCATAGCATATCATATCATGGAACATAGCTTATCTCATAACATAAGGCATAACATATCCTATCATGAACATAGCCTATCATATCATGAGCATAGCATATCATATCATGAGTATAGCTTATCATCTCATAGAGCATAACATATATCATATCATGAAGCATAGCATATCATATCATGAAATCATACATTATGAGGAAACATAAGCATGCATAGTTGGGTTTAAAACTTTTCCCCAATCCTATTCTTCCAATCTTGGCCGAAACCTTACTAGCATGGATTCTAAACATTGGCCACCATACAAAACATGAAACTTATACCAACTCTAGATAATTAGTCATACATCATAAAGAAGCATAAAACAAGCATGGTTAAATTTCAAGACCTTGCTCTAAGCCCATATATTTGCTTGGCCGAACCTTAAGGTGAGGTTCTAAGCATTCATTTCTACAATATGTAGCACGGAAACGTATCTAATCTTATATACAAGATCACACAACATGTAGAGCCATAACCAAGCATAATTAGGTTAGAAAAACTTAACTCTAAGCTTACACTCTACCTTGGCCGAAACCTACAATTAGGGTTTCCATTCTTTTAGTGCAACATGTGACATAATGGCTTAACCTAGCTACATACAAGGTATCATACTTCATGAATGAACACAAACAAGCATGTTTAGGTTCTAAATTTTTAGTCCTAGGCCTCTTATACTCTCTTGGCCGAAACTTGCAACTAGCATTTTCATATTTTTCATACAACATAAAGCATAAAAATCTAAGCTACCAATACACAAGGGTTCATGCATCATGAAGGAGCATAACCAAGCATGTTATCATTTAAAAATCTTACTCCAAACTTCATTTCTATTCTTGGCCGAAACATGTGACTAGGGTTTCCATATTTCTCATACAACATGAAACATAAAAATCTAGGCTACCAATACACAAGGGTTCATACATCATGAAGGAGCATAAACAACATGTTATCATTAACAAAACTTTGCCCTAAATTGCATTCCTAACCTTGGCCGAAACTTGAAAGTAACTTTCTCCAAACTTTATACAACATGGAGCATGGAAAACCTAAGCTATCCACATATAAGAAAGTTTAACAAGTTTAGGAACATAAACAATAAGTTTCCTTTTTAAAGCCTTACCCTAAACCCTATAACTCATCTTGGCCGAAACTTTAGGTTAGGGTTCTTAAACTTTTTAATATCATAGGGAGTATTAAGCTTAGCCAACAACATATAAAAGATCTTATATCATGAAGAAAACATAGGCAAGCTTGTTACCAAACAAAACTTGGATCCAAACCTTACTTTTTGATCTTGGCCGAAACTTTAAAAGTGAGGTTCTAGACTTCTTCTTTTTTCCAACATGAAGCATAGCTTGTAAACTTGTTAACCTAAATGACCACAAATCTAACTGGGCCAAAACTTGAAAAGGAAATCTCTACGATTTCAATAACGTTTACGTACGAAGAAAATTGAAAACTACTTGTACTGCAGTGAGGGGATACTCACATCCTCGCTTGATTTTCTTATGGAAGAGACCTTGCTTGTGGAGCCTTCCTAGAGAGGAGCTTCTTGCTTGGGCTCGGCAATGGTGAGGGGGGAGAAGCTCTTGGTCACGGTGAGGAGGAGGAGAAAGGAAGCAAAAATGAAGATTTTCCTTCATTTTCTCCTTTTATTCCAAATGAGAAGAGGAAGGAAAAATGAGTTTTCCTTCTCTTTTCCTTTACTTCTCCCTTAATGAAAAGAGGAAGCAAGAGTCCTCTTTTCTTTTGAGAGAGAGAAGGCAACTCTAACTTCTCTTTCTAAATGAAAGAAGCTCTTTTCTTACTCTTAACTATATTGTCACTTCTCTCTCTAACAATATCTTCTCTTGGTCTATTGGTTAACACATACATGTATCTAGTAAGAGATCCAAGGTTCAAACCTTGGTCATCTCTTTTTGGTTCTATTTTTATTTTTTGCAAATTTACACATAAGGCCTAATTTAAATCATGGTAAAAATAAATAATCTTGCTAGATATCCTAGGGGTGTTACAGCCCCCCATACCTCATAAAAGTTCGTCCTCGAACTTAAAATAGCTCTGGGTACCTTTGTCTCATATCATCTTCTCGTTCCCATGTGGCTTCTTCGAACCGTTGATTTTGCCACAGGACCTTTACTAAGGGTACCTCTTTGTTCCTTAGTCTTTTGATACTTCGATCCAATATCTGAATCGGTCGACTTTCATAACTTATATCCTCTTGCACTTGTACGGTTTGTGGTTCGATCACTTGGTCCGTGCTCGGAATACATTTCTTTAGCATCAAAACATGGAATACATTGTGGATAGCTGACATCTCCTGAGGGAGCGCTATTTCGTAAGCCACCTTGACAACTCTTTTCAGAACTTGATATGGGCCTACATAGCGCCACTACAAGAATTTTTGCATTCAACAACACCCAATAGACAACGCTTTTTAATAAAAACGTTGTCGTTCTTTGTTTTACAACGCTTTTAGTGAAAAGCGTTATCTATGGTATTTACTTTTTACTAAAGACAACGGTTTTTAATGAAGTGTTGTCTTTAGTGTTGTTGTTTATGGTCAAAGACAACATTTTTTTAAAAAACGTTTTTTAAAGTGTTGTGTATGTTTCCCCTAAACTCACTTAAAATAAATTCGCAGCCCTCGCTTTGCTAAACTCTAAACCCTCAACGCGCGCGCGCCTTCTCCTCACCACTCCTCTCCACGAGTTCTCCTCTCCACTCCTCTCCACGAGTGCCTTCTCCTCTCCTTCTCCTCTCCACGAGTGCCTTCTCCTCTCCTTCTCCTCTCCACGAGCGCCTTCTCCTCTCCACTCCTCTCCACGAGCGCCTTCTCCTCTCCACGAGCGCCTTCTCCTCTCCTTGCCGCGTGATCTCCTCTGAACCCTAATCTCGACCCAAACTCCTCACGCAAAACTCCTCACGCCGGCCCAACTCCTCCAAGTCGAGATCCCTAATCTCGCATTTCCCCATCTCCTCAATCAAAGTCAGCTTACCCTTCCTAATCTTCTCACGGCTCCTCAACTCCTCTGAACCCTTCGATCTTAGTTCCTTCCTCGCAGAGCAGATTCGAGAGTAGGAGGAACGGAAGAAAGAAAGGTAAAATTTCTTCCATCCCTCTAGAATAAGATTTTGTTTATTTTTGATTATTTTCCGAACTAGCCATTTTGCCGGATTCATACTGCATCAATTTTCCCCCTCCCCTGATTGTATTTTCTCATGATTTAATCTGGAATTTTTAAACGTTTAGCTATAGACTTTGGCAGTAGGTATTAATCCTTAAAAATAGCATGAAGCATATAACATGCTATCCTTTTTTCTCAAATTTAGTGTGAAGCTGTTGGCCAAGTTGCAGATATTATTCACATTCCAGCCTTTCTTTGTCGTCAGGTATAATGTGCAGCTTGAAATTAATCAATCTCTAGTGTTATTCTACTATTATTTTTATTGTGTACCCTTAATGCGCAGAGAATATCTCTCATTTTTATTGTATCTAAAACTTGTGTTCTGCATTATCTCATCTTAATTCTGGGCAGTGACTTGTGCCTACTCAGTTTGTTGAATTTATATCAACTACTATTGTTATATTTATGTCACTTGCCTTCTAAGAGCTTAATGGCTTAAGTATGATTTAATACATCATGCACTATTGCATTGAGTTGCTTATGTTGATGTCCCTTTGAGGAAGTTGCAGATTCTCAAGTGCTAAAGAAACAAAGTTGCTTATTATAAGTTATAATTCAAGCATTTTCCTGGAATGGTTTCATTTTTCAACTAAAGGTTAACATGTTTCAATAGAGAATATGTTTTGGTGAATGCTCCAATATTATATGACTCTACAATTTATACCAAGGCAAAAGTACCTAACTACCTATACGTAGACTCTAACAAACATGTACATATGGATAATATAGATAACTAGGTTATCTCCCCAAGTGAGAAATTTGCTATTGGGATTGCATTTTGATGAGAAACCTGTATGGTCAAAAATTTTCAGGTAGAAATACAATTTTGATTAATTGTTTAAATATTTTGTTATAGTTTCACACTATTGTTTGTGTTAATATTTTTAGGTATTAGCTCATTGTTGATTGATTAGTTATAAAGAATGGACAAAGATTGGATGTCAAAGGATAGACTATCACGTGAATATGAGAATGGAGTTGAGTCTTTCTTGCAATTTGCAATGGAAAACACTAATGATCCGAATATGGGAATATCTTGCCCATGTGCAAAATGTGGCAATCTAAAGAAGAAAAATATACAAACTATCAGGGCACATCTGTATTGTAACGGTATAGATATGACATATCATACATGGATATGGCACGGCGAAAGATCTACGATAGGGATTTCACAAAATGAAAGTGACCAAGTAGGGCCAAATGAATATGTTCGTGAGGAACCAATAAATATGGTTCATGATGCATATGATAGTTATGCTGAGAATCCAACCCAATTCAATAAGCTTCTTGAAGATGCCGAGACACCTTTATATCCGGGATGCACTAAATTTACAAGGTTATCTGCAATTGTGAAATTATTCAACTTGAAGGCCAAATATAGTTGGAGTGATAAAAGTTTCACTGACCTACTCAGTTTGTTAGGAGAAATACTTCCAGATGACAATAAATTGCCTTTATCTCTATATGTTGCAAAGAAAAGCTTATCTGCATTAGGGATGGATTATGTAAAAATTCACGCTTGTCCTAATGATTGTATCTTATACCGGAAGGAGTATGAGGATTTAACTAATTGCCCTACTTGCGGGATGTCAAGGTGGAAGTTGGGAAAAAAAATATGATAAATGAAGGAATTCCTGCCAAGGTTTTGTGGTACTTCCCCCCTATTCCAAGATTTCAAAGAATGTTTCGGAATAAAGAGATATCTAAGGAGTTGACTTGGCATGCCGAAAAAAGACTTTGTGATGGATATTTACGCCATCCAGCTGATACACCTTCTTGGAAAATAGTTGATCGCAAATGGCCAGATTTTGGTATTGAGGCAAGAAATCTCAGATTGGCTATATCAGCTGATGGGATGAATCCTCATGGTTTAATGAGTTCTGCATATAGTTGTTGGCCAGTTTTAATGATTACTTATAATCTTCCTCCATGGTTGTGTATGAAGAGAAAATTTATGATGCTCACATTGTTAATTTCTGGTCCCAAACAGCCAGGAAATGATATTGATGTTTACTTAGCACCTCTAATTGATGACTTAAAATGCTTATGGGATATAGGTGTCGAAGCATATGATGCATATCGCCAAGAAACTTTTATGCTTAGGGCTATCTTATTATGGACGATCAATGATTTTCCTGCATATGGGAACATGTCAGGATGCATTGTGAAAGGATATCATGCATGTCCTATTTGTGGTGAAGATACCTATTCAACAAGGTTGAAGCATAGTAGGAAAATGTCTTATACAGGTCATAGAAGGTTTCTACCTGCAACTCATCCTTATCGAAGGCAACGGAAGGCATTTAATGGGAACCAAGAATTTAACCCTGCTCCAAAACCATTAAGTGGCGATGAAGTTTTTGAAAGAGTTGAAAGAATTAATTGTCATTGGGGAAAAATGAGTAGAAAGTCTCAGTCGAATGATGATGTAAAATCATGCTGGAAAAAAAAATCAATTTTCTTTGAACTTCAGTATTGGAAACATCTATACATTCGACATGTTCTTGATGTGATGCACATTGAAAAGAATATTTGTGAAAGTCTTATCGGAACGTTACTTGATATTCCAGGAAAACAAAGGATGGAGTAGCAGCGAGATTAGACCTTTTGGAAATGAATGTCAGGATAGATTTGGCACCAAGGATGGGGGAGAAGAAAACATTTTTGCCAGCAGCCTGTTATACACTTAGTAAGGATGAGAAAAGGAAAATTTTGAATTCTTTGTTTGGAATACAACTTCCATCATGTTACTCATCTAATGTTAAAAACCTCGTGTCGTTGAAGGACTTAAAACTTATTGGCCTTAAGTCACACGACTACCACGCTTTAATGCAACAATTGCTTCTTGTGGCGATACGTGGTGTTTTGCCCAAACATGTTAGAGACACTATCACTCGCTTGTGTTTCTTCTTCAATGTGTTATGTAATAAAGTGATAGATGTTTCAAGGATGGATGATATGCAAAGAGAGATTGTGACAATATTGTGTTTACTTGAAAAGTATTTCCCCCCTTCATTTTTTGATATAATGATTCATTTAAGTGTTCATCTTGTGCGGGAGGTGAAACTGTGTGGACCGGTTTGGTATAGGTATATGTATCCATTTGAAAGATACATGAAGATTTTGAAAGGTTATGTGCGAAATCGCAATCGACCTGAAGGGTGTATGGCTGAATCTTATATTGCTGAAGAGGCTGTTGAATTTTGCTCAGACTATCTGTCTAGTGTGCACACAATTGGGATCCCATCAAGTCATCGACAAATAGAACTTACTAAGCCTTTATCAGGTGCAGTAGTCTACTCCACTACTCACGATGAGTTGACGCAAGCACATCGTTATGTATTGGCAAATGATGCTAGATTGATCTCTATATCGAGTAATGTATCTAACTTATTAATATTTTAATGTGGTTTGCTTACATTCTGTTGGTTTATTTATACCAAATAATTTGATTAGGGAACACATGACGTATTTGAATGCAAGATTTCCTCGTAAGGCTAAGTCCAAGAAGTGGTTACAAGATGAGCATAATCGAACGTTTATTACTTGGTTGCGTGATCGTGTAAGTTTCTTTAGTATTACATATTGGCATACATTCATTTTCATATTTATGCATAATTAAAAATTTATTGCATAAAAATTTAGGTTGCTGATGTAGTTGACCATTCCACTCATCAAGTTTCAGAAAGATTGATGTGGATAGCTCGCGGGCCTAACAAGCAAGTACTAAAATACTCTAGCTATTTGATTGATGGGGTTACTTATGCTACAAAAGAGCGTGATGCTATACGAGTTGTTCAAAACTCCGAAGTCACTTAGTTGCAAAGACAATGCAAGTTGCAAGTGCAAAGGATAAAAATCCTATTGTGTCGGATATGGTTTTTTATGGCGTTATAGAAGAAATATGGGTAGTTGATTACCATAAATTTCAACTTCCAATGTTTAAATGTAATTGGGTGGAGCATAATAACGACATTAAAGTAGATGATCTTGGTTTCACATTGGTAAACCTCAATAGACTTGGATTCAAATCTAACGCTTTTATCCTGGCAAGCCAAGCAAAGCAAGTATTTTACATTGAAGATCCCGAAGATCCTTTATGGAGTGTTGTACTTGCAACACCAAACAGAGACTACTTTGAATACCTAAAGGGCGAAGAGTTAGAGGACACTGCTATCCACTATCAATGTTTTAGTAGGGGGTTACCATCAATGGATATTGACGGAGAAGATGATAATGAACCACCATGTATTCGTGAAGACTGTGATGGAAGTTGGATTGACAATATTTAATTGCTGAATTTTTGCTTTTGAATATAAGTGTGTAAACAATTTACCTATGAGGATGAATTTGTGGACAATATTAATATGTTATATTCCTCACTTTAATTCGAATCAGATATGTTGTGATGTTGCTGCAAGTTTCTGCTTTTATCTTTTATTTTTTTTCATACTGTTGTGAATTTGTTGGTGTAAATATATCATCTTGCTGTGAGTTTATGCATGTTTCTAACTAAACTTATGTTGATCAGTCTAAGTTGTTACAGATCAATGGATTCTACTAGAAAGAGTAAGAGAATAGGGCAACTTGCAAAGTTGGACAAGGGTAAAGAAGTCATTACAGTTGCCCGTGAAGAGAGTTGCGAGGGTGATAAAGTGTTGGATTCCAAAGACACTATCTCCTCAAGAACTTCTAGAGGTCGCACACAGTTGGATAAGATTACAAAGCAAAGAATGCAAGGTATTAGAAATGAGGTGTCATTCAATAATTTTGGACAACCGATAGGACCAGCTGTTGTAGCCATGCAAAGTTACATTGGTGTCTTGGCTCGGCAAAAGGTTAATATTAAATACAAGACATGGAAGCAAGTCCCAATTGCTGTCAAAGAATTAATATGGGAATCAGTCAATGTAAGCAAGTTAGCATGTTTTAACAATTATAATATTTCACTACTAATGATAGATATATTTTATGTTTGTCTTAATTAATCTTATTAATGTTTTCCACTTATTTGATGTACAGTTGATTTATAATGTTGACTCAAAGTGGAAAAAGAGATGTTTGAGGTCTGCAAATAGTAAGTGGAGGCAATACAAGACCCATCTCACCCAAAAATTTATTTTAAGCAGGCGTGACAAACCTGAGGAGTTGAATGAGCCACCTGTTGGCTTTGAAATTACAAGAGAAGATTGGCGTGCGTTTGTCATTAGTCGCATTTCTGAAGATTTCATTGTAAGATTCTAAATTTTTTCTTTTGAAACTATTCGATCATAATTCATTATGTATTATTCAAATTTGATATGTCGCCTGTTTGAAATAACTAGAAACTCAGTGATCAACAAAAAGAGCGAAGGAAAAAAAATAGATATCCTCATCGACTCTCACGCAAAGGGTATGCACGCTTTGCTGAAGAAATTGTAAGTATTTTTAAAATATATTTCCTCTAAGAACCCTCTAATTGATTCACATTAAATTATTTCACATTTGTTATTTGATTTTTCTTTGTTGTAGGGGACTGAATTATGTGATGATAATGACATCAATAGAGCTATTATGTGGAAGAAAGGACGCGCCAACAAAGGAGGAGAGTTTGAAGGTGAAGATTTGGTGGACACAGTACACAAGATTGTAAGTAAATTTTCATGTTCTTCTGATAATGACTTCAATATATCTTCTAGTTTTCGAGAGTAAAGTTGCATGCATGCATACCCTTTGCGTGAGGAAGCCAAGGCAAGCAGTGCAATGAGGAGTTTAACAACCATTCCTTGCATAGCTTGAATTCTCAGTACTAGAGCATGTATTGAGGAAGTAAATGGTGAATGAATGCATTGAGAGCTTAGAGGTGACGGGTTTATATAGAACAGATGTGGATTTACTAGGTATCTAGGTTTGAAATGTTCTTACTTGGAGAAGAGATCAAGTCAAAAAGTCTATTACATGCAGTGGTTTCCTTTTGCTGCAATCAATTAATGGTGAATGCATTGAGAACTTAGAGGTGATAGCTAGAGTTTCTATAGAACAGATGCAGATAAATCAACCAGGTTTGAAACGTTCTTGGCAGTAAGCAATTTGTAAGCTTCAGTAACCCAAGGGCCAGTAAAGTTGTTCCCCAGACCACTGCTCTGAAGCTTCTATTATGTTTTCCCACTTGATTGGTGACAAATAAAGCTCCTTGTCTCCTTGAGCATTCTCTTTGTGCTGTTTTAGTTTGAATTAAAGCATAAGATTCATGAATCGGAACTTGAGAGGTTGGGAACAACTTTACTTTTGATTATTCTTTCCTGCAACTCCAGACAATTAGCTTCAATTATGTGGTGGTCCTCTCTTTATGGGTTTGTGTAGTGAAAATTTATTAAAATTTTGTCATTTTATTAAACTTGTAGTCAATTGCTCAATCAAATATGTGCCTTTTTTAGAACTGTGCAGAAGTAAATATATGATTGAATGCCAAAAAAGGAAAAAATATTTCAAAGTCAACTTCATATTTGTTCAATATGACTTACTAAGCACTTGACTTGAGCTATCACGGGAAGAACCGGCCTGGACATCAGTATTTTTTAAACCAATATTGCATATCCTTGGTAATTATCCTTGGTAAAGTACTGATAATTCTTTTTAATGTTGCATTACAGGATGAATATATACAACAAAAGAGGGAGGGTAAGTTGCAATGCGAAGGAGCAAAAGAGGATATTCTTACCAAGGCACTTGAAACTCAGGAATATTCTGGGCGTGTCCGGGGTATCGGAGGTCATATCAACCCAACAATCTATTTCAATGTTGGTAGAACAAGGAAGAAATATGATGTTACCCTAGATATAATCGCTGAGCATAAAAGGGAGCTGAAGGAGGCGAAGATGCAAATTTTAGAACAAGATGTACGCATCCAAAAACTTGAAGCATTAATGCATAAAAGGGGTGCATGGGACAATTCAATTGATGACAAAGGCAGTTGCTCGGTGAAGTTTCATCAGAAGAATATTGAAGAAGATGACGTACAGATTGTGGGTAAAGACGAAGTTTTACAGGTAAAATACAAGTTATAGTGATATTCATTATTATTATAGCATTATAAACTAAATATAATCAACATGTTTTTTTTAATATTTTAGGGTCAATCAGTTGCATTGACATTGGAATCTTGCTCAAATATTGCTGCATATGGTACAATTGTTTGTTTCAATGGCATGGAAAAAATGCTTCATGGTATTCCATTTCCCAAGAATTGCATTCGAGTCTCCATTGATCAAGCAGTGGACAAATCCGCTCCTTTGCCATATCCAATTCCAAGTGAATGTGAAGTAATTGGTGATGCCATAGGAACTGTTGTGGCTTGGCCTGAACAGCAGATTGTGAAGCAAGATGAGGTATATGAGATATTATATTTCTAATTATATTGTCACTTTATTATTATATTTCTAATTATATTGCCACTTTATTATTATTCAACCTAGCTATCTAACTTGTTTATATTTGAAATTATTAGAAGCCTAGAAGGAAGAAGTTTGAACGAAAAAAATCAAAACCTACTTTGTCAACAAGTGTCCCAAGAGCATTACATATGTTATATTGTTACAGTAAGCATGCTCTAGATGGAGGAAAATGTATATCAATGTGCTTAGATAATGAAGTGTTTGATGAAGATTGTGAACTTTTTCTTGACCTTGAGGACATCAATTCTTTGTATCATTTGGAGTCAATTTCAGGAAATTTGATCGTTGCCTACATATGGTAAGTAAGTTTATTTAAGCAATTTCAGCAACTTTTTCATCACATGTTTGCTTCCCAATTTTAGCAACTTATTATGGTTTATTGTTACAATTTCACCAACTTATTATGAGTGATCATTATTTTTTAATCCACATGATTGTTTTGTATCTAAATTTTATTATTTAGTATCTAAATATTATTTTCTCAGTTGCAACTGCATTGCTTTACTTATGCTGGGAAATTACTGCATTGCTTTATGTTTGCTGGGAAATTCTAATATCTAGCAAGACAGAAAATCCCTGATTTGAACTGCAAGAAGTTTACTAATATTGTTGTGTGAACAAGTTTACTCTTGAAAAATTCAACTTCTAGTAATTTTCTCATACCATGTTATTCTCATTAAGTTAATAGTTCATCATTTCTATTGAGAGGTTTACTAATATCAATTGATGTGGTACACTTTACATAAATATAGCTCATTCATTTTCAACCGACCCTTAATGTTTGCCTTCTGCCATTTGTTCTTCTAGACAGGAAGTACTTTGCTCATATCTTTTTTCTTGTATATTTTTAAGTATCTTAAATGTGCTTGTCCTCAAGAAATAAAAGAATTTGCATGTATACATTTCTGGTATGTTTAATATGCAAGACTGTTCATAGTAAGTTCTCATGTATGGATGTTACTATCATCAACCATAACTTAGTGTTATGAGTGATCATTATTTTTTCCAACTTATTATGAGTGTTTTGTATCTAAATTTTATTATTTAGTATCTAAATATTTTTTTCTTTGCAATGATAGGTGTCTGTATAAAAAGATGGTGAAAGATACCAAGACAAAGAAATTCAGATTTATGAATCCTCACAAACTCCCATATCTGGCAAAAACGGCACAAGACAAATCAGTTAAGCTTGAAACCCTGAATCAAAGGGCAACTCTTTTAGCAGATAAGCTGACAAGTGCATCAACAGATCAACTAGTGTTAGTGCCATGTAATGTCGGGTAAGCAAGAAGTAAAACATCACTTTCAATTGCTTCCTTTCGATAATTTATTCAATTTTATGATCTAATCCTATGTATTTGCCTAGTTTCCATTGGAATCTTAGTGTTATTGAACCTTACAAGGATGCTATTTACTTGCTGGATTCCCTAAGTTGCCGCATTCGCGATGATGATTCAAAATACGTAATGGAAATGTGAGTTCAGATTTCTTTTAGTAAATATTTATTATAATAAAAATCTTATTTAACAAATATTCTTAACGTATGAAGGGCCTTAAAATTGTTTAATTCAACCAAGGGAAGGAAAGGTAGGAAAAATGTTAAGTGGGAAGTAGTTAAGGTATGTGTACTTTTGTTTAACATATATTGTAATGTGTATAATTTTCATTAACAATTTGACTCTAATTACTATATATAGGCTCCTCAACAACCGGATGCGAAACAATGTGGTTTTTTTGTGATGCGATTTATGAGAGAAATTATTGAAGAAGTTGAGACTATTGAGAGAGATTCGCTGCAATCAATAGTAACATTATTTAGCTTATCTCAAATTATTTGACATAAACTATTTAAAATTGCAAAGTGATCAGTGTTGATTATTTTTCCATTAACATAAATTGTGTATGCTCACAGTTCACAAAAATAGGGTACTCTCGTGAACAAATTGATGAGGTTCGGTCCGAGTTGGCGGAGTGCATACAAGATCATATTTATGAATAGGTATGGAATGATAGTTGCCATAATTCTATTTAGATTTAAGTTCATGGAATGGTGGTTTTTGGTGGAATCATAGTTAATGCCAATTTTTGATGCAGTGCATAGTTACCAGATCGACCTTGAGCAATTGACCCCAAAGAAAAGTTGTCACTGAAGTTTAAAAACTTGTGAAAATTTTTAGTGAATGATGATGTTTTGTGAATGATGATGTTTTGGAAAAATTGTCACTTAGGTGAAAGGATGTTTTCTGGATTAATATGCAAGTACAAAGCAATGTATTATATGTTATTCAGTAAAGTTCTATCAGTGTAAATTATCTAGTTTCTTTATCTAGCTTTTGTTCCACTATTGGGTTTGTTTTTCTAATAATTACTCGTGCAACAAAATACTGAGCAAGAAGCTGTAGATCTTATAATCAGGTAAAGTAGAAAAAGTTAACTACTTCATTATGCTTTCATCTTAGTATTTGTATATTTGATTTGTCTTCTTTGAACCAGCTTCAAGTCAAAAAGCCAGATCCTCTAGATAGCTGTTAAAAATAAGGTATTATTTGGTTTGTCAATGATCTTAATATTTGGTAATATTTGGTCTTTGATGCTCACGACAGAGTTCCAACGCTGCATGATTACCTTGTTCAAGCAGATTGCTCGCTGCCTCAGTAGCTCGCATTTTCAGGTTTGTTTCATCATTGATATTCCTTCTTTTTAGTGTTCTATATTAAAAGGAAATACTAACTGTCGATGAGATTGTTATCCTCTTGCTTGAACATGAACCAAAGTATATAAATTTGACCTTTTGATCTGAAAGTATAAAAAAAGTTAATTGGATACTAGTTTTTATTTTTTTTTGCAGTTGCATTTGTTGTATTTTCATATGTTTCTCGGTGAACTTCTAAACAATTCTTTTTTCATTAATTTATTAAGGCTTATTATAAGTTTCAGTTTGACGGTGCAAATTGTTTTCTTTTGTAATCCATCTGTTTCTTCTTTGGTTTAGGAAAGTTGAAGTGAATCCCTTGATAGTTGTTTCATAGGTTTGTTCCATTATTTTCCAATACGTCTGGAATCACTATCAATAGCCCTCAAGGACTGTTTACAACCTTGCAATCAAATTAATTGGACTTATAATCTAATGTATGGTCATCTGGAGCATGAATATTGGAGGATTCATGAATGACTCTTCGGATGATGAATGTATGTCATTTAATATTGGTTCATGTATTTATTTAGATACATCTTGAGTATTCCTATAAATACCCTATGTATTTAACAATTCAAAGATGAAGAAAATCGAAGTAGTTGAACACTAACACTTGGACGCCAACATTTTTGAGTTGGCGCCTAGATTTGACCATCTAATAGACACGGCTAAAGGATCAACTTCTATGAACACCCTTAATAACTTATACAGATATTTGTGAACAATTAGGTTGGTGGCTATCATTTATCCTCCCTTTTTGTTGTTTTTTCCATGTACCCAATGCAGCTTTCATTTCAAAGGTTCCAAGCTGATGAACAAGGATGGGTGGACACAATCAAGTCAGTGCGATTTGGAGGAGCTGTCAGGATTAGTACCATGGATTGGCTTGGGCAATCTCAATATTTGCGTCAAACTGTCTTCTGGCCTTCCCTATCATCTGCAGTATCTGAGGTATACTATGCACATTTACCGTGAATTTTCCTTATTGAGCTTGGGCTAGTGACGGTTACGAATGTATTTTATTTCAAGAACCGTATAAGCAAGTGTTCGTGCATCTAGTTTTATAACAATGCACTTCGTATCTTTGATCTAAAAAGCTTCTGAAACAAGTCATCTTCTCTAAGCATGCCCTGGTCAACATGCTAGTCACCTACTGGAGTCATTTCCTCGATGGCACGGATGAATACCTGAAATCCATCCTCTACTCCACCATTCTTTGCCACTCCTCAAGCCGAAACAACTGCAAAGGTAGAGTCAACATCAAGTATTACATTGTGCCTGGCTACAAGAAGACCGGGGCCACAAAATCCAATAAAGACAGGTCAAACATCAAGTAGCATTTTGTAACTTATTCCTCTTAGGTTATATGCTTGGTTAATATATATGCTTAGAACTTGTAAAGACAGGTCAAACATTAATATGCTTGGTTAATATATCCATCTACAGCACTCCCGCTTTTTCCTCTAAATATGATTTTCATTTAGCACAGAACTAATGCCAATTTTTTTATTTTGATGCAGTGTTTAAAGAGCTTGAGTAGAAGTTGGCCCTAAAGAAAACTTGTCAGTTACGATATAAACACACTTACGGTATGAATTACATGTATATATAACATTGACATATTATTTAGTACGAGATTTACATGTATGAAAGTTTTCATACAAAATTTCTTGATTGCCTACAACCCCAGGTGTGCTGATGACAAGTTGAAGAAGATGGCTCTAAGAGTGATAGCTGAAAGCCTTTCAGAAGAAGAGATTGTTGGACTTAAAGAAGCAATTCCATGCGATGGACACCAACAACAGTTAGGCAATGATGAGGTTTTGTAAAACTTGTGTGTTTGAAAAATTATTGTCATGAAGTTAAGGATAACTTGTATGATACAAATTTAATTTGTGGATCAATATGTATACATTTTGTTTGTATAATATAAAGTTTTATTTATTTGTTAAATAGTCTTATTATAAAAATGATTGTGGTTGTGGATATTCACTCATATGTAAATTCTGAGTATTTTTATAATTTTGCTATTTAAGAAAAACACTATTTTTATAAATTTAAAAAGACAACGTTTTTAAGTAATAAAAGACAACGCTTAAAAAACAATGTCTTTGAGACCAACCACAACGCTTTTAAAGCGTTGTCTTTGATATGTGCATTTTTACAACAGCATCTTTAACAATGCTTTTTAAGAACGAATAGACAACGCTTAAAAAGCGTTGTCTTTGTGACCAACCACAACGCTTTTAAAGCGTTGTCTTTGATATGTGCATTTTTACAACAGCATCTATAACAACGCTTTTTAAGAACGAAAAGACAACGCTTAAAAAGCGTTGTCTTTGTGACCAACCACAACGCTTTTAAAGCGTTGTCTTTGATATGACTTTCTACAACACCATCTACAACATCACTTTTTAAGTACATACGACAACGCCAAAAAAGCGTTGTTGTTTAGCTTTTTTCTTGTAGTGCGCGGGCTTAGTTTTCCCTTCTTTCCGAACTTCATTACTCCTTTCATAGGAGCTACTTTAAGGAATACTGTATCTCCGACACTGAATTCTAAGGGCCTTCGTCTTTTATCTGCATAATTCTTTTGTCGACTCTGAGCTGTTTCTATTATTTGGCGGATGTTCTGTATTGCACGGGTGGTGTTGTCAATGAATTCTGTTTGAACTCCCATCCCCTTCTTTTCACCACCTTCGTACCAGCATATAGGGGACCTACATTTCCTTCCGTACAGAGCCTCGTAGGGTGCCATTCCAATAGTAGCCTGATAACTATTGTTGTAGGCGAATTCCGCTAAACATAAATATCGGCACCAACTCCCTTTGAAATCTAAGGCGCAAGCCCGTAACATGTCTTCTAGTACTTGATTTACCCTTTCTGTTTGTCCGTCGGTCTGAGGGTGGAAGGCAGTACTGAACAATAGCCTGGTGCCAAGGGCTTTCTGAACACATTCCCAAAGATGTGAAATAAAACGACCATCTCTGTCAGAAATAATGGTCTTAGGAATCCCATGTAATCTAACAATTTCTTTGACATATAATTGAGCTAATTGCTCAATAGAGTAGGTCATCTTAATTGCCAGAAAGTGGCCAGATTTCGTCAACCTGTCCACAATTACCCATATAGCGTCGTAACGGTTCGTTGTCTTGGGTAATCCCGAGATGAAATCCGTAGAGATATCTTCCCATTTCCATTCTGGAATTTGGATTGGCTGCAGTAATCCTCCAGGTCTCTGGTGTTCTGCTTTAACCTGTTGACAGGTCATATAGGTACTGACATACTGAGCCACATCTCTTTTCATACCGGACAACCAGAATTTCTTTTTCAGATCTTGGTACATCTTAGTGGAACCCGGATGCATCACATAGGGTGTTGCATGGGCCTCTTCCAGTATCTTCTTTCGCAACTTTGGATCCCCGGGAATACATAATCAATCCCTGAGATATAATATTCAACTGTCTGCGATACGGAATCCGTCATTCTTTCCCTCTAAGGTTTCCTGCTTAATTCTTTGGAGGCTTTGGTCACTAGTTTGCTTCTCCAATATATTGTCGAATAATGTCGGTGCTAAGGTCAGGGTAGAGAGTTGCCTGGACATATTTTCAACCCAGTGACACGTAATGTTTCTCGGCTTCCCGATAAATTCAACTATTGGTTCGCCTTCAGTATTAGATAACAGTTCACCTTCCGTATCAGATAAAACTCTAGCATATTGACTAAAATTAGGTAACTGACCTGTGACGACTGTAGAAGCACTTGCCACATCTTCCTTGGTAAGAGAGAAGATCCTGGCGTTCGTCGCTACTGGCGGAGCTTCCAGTCTCCCTTGGCTTATCTGCGGGCCTTCTATCGCAGCTTGCATCAGGTGTAGCTGTGGGGAAACACTTCTGTTTTGGACATGCTGTGGAGGGGGTGGATCTGAGTAGGACAGTTCCAAGCCATATGCCCTTCCATTCCACAGTTGTAGCATCTATTTGTGCCTATCCGGCATATTCCCGGGTGCTTCTTCCCGTAGGTGGTACACTGAGGAAACATGAGTTGCTTACTTGCTGGTCCACCCTTGGAGTCAGTCCCTTTCTTTCGCTTGCCACTGTGATTTCCTTTCCAGTTGGTTCGGGTATTCTGGAATTTCTGTCCTCCCGGTTGAGTTTGACTCTTACCATCGCTCACTGCCTTCTAATAGTGTTCCGTGATCAGAGCACTGCTGATTAGTTCTTCGGCGGTCTGCGGTCTATTAACTCCGCCAGCCACATTCAGAGCTATCTCAAGTCTGAGCATTTTCAGCATAAGTTTGACCCTCTCTCTTTCAGTGCTAACCAATTCTGGACATATGCGCGCCAAACGGTTGAATTTCTTGACAGCTTCATTAACTGACAGATCGCCTTGTCGGAACTCGGTGAACTCGTTATAATGCCTATTTGTCACCCTCATATGGAAGAATTCCTCGAAAAATTCCGTCTCAAAGTCTGTCCATCTCATCTGATTTATCTGTTGTTTGGCTTTGACTTGGTCCCACCATATTCTGGCATCGCCCGTAAGGCAGAACGATGCGCATTTGACTTTCTCGTGCTCAGGCCAATCCAGTAACTCCACTATACTCTCCACAGTCTTGAACCAGGCCTGTGCGTCCCATGGTTCACAGTTACCAGAGAAAGCTTCCGGCTTCAGTCTCTGCCACTGAATCAGATATGCCTCCTGACGAACCACTGGAGCTGGGCCTACTGGTACAGCTGTAGGTATTACTGGTACTACGTTCTGGTGTCCTGGCGGGGTAGCAGGATTCCCCTGTTGATTCAGTAGAGCAGTGATCATCTGCTGCTATTCCGTAACCTGACGCTGGAGCTTGGTAACTACATGCATCAGATCAGGTGGAGGTGCTGTCTCATCTGCTCTAGTATTACGTCTTCTATCCATCCTTATCTTCATTAATGACAGTAGAGCTAGCGTAAGTTATTATCATTTCTAACCAGACTAACGAAAGGTTATCATCATTTCTAACTATTTGTAAGTTTGTTGTGTTATCATCCCTAACCTACCATCATGCAACCTAAACTAAAACTGTGACTTAAAAGAATAAAGTAAGCATGCATACTACTAAAGCATCATAAATAAAATAAAAAAATAAATAAACTAAGCATAAGCATCATAAAAAATATATACTAAGCATAGAAATTCTTAATTGGAGCGGTAGGATGTAGGCTTGATGTGTGTGTAGTGGAAGGTAAACTTGGCTCTGATACCAACCTGTAACGCCCGCCCTTCCATGGACACTCTGACTGCCCTTAGAGGGACGGGGTTACTTACATTCACCTAACATACTAATGCATATGAACTCATGGCAGCGGAAGACATACTTAAAAATTTAACATATGCATTTGATTGTCTTAAACATGGCATGTGAATCATAACTTATTAGCATTTTACCATATCATAATTATTCTAACTTGAGCAAAATATCATAAGAGCATAACATACTAGCTCAAACTATCATCATAAGCATAAGGTCCAAACTTAGTTCACATGCACAAATTTAACCAAATATAGATTTAAACTTAATTTGATCTATCCACCATGCCACTTCCACATACATCATCATTGCCCTTTCCTGCTGCTCCCCTTAATTCATCCATTCCTTGACTTTATCTGTAGTACAAGGAACATAAAACTATAAGCCCAAAGGCTTAATGAGCTCCTTTCCTACTCATAAAACATAAAGCACATAACACAACATAGCATGTGAAACATAGCATAACATAACATAGCATGGGGAATCATAACATAGAACATATCATATCATATCATATAAGAAACATAACATAGCATGAGGGAACATAACATAAACATATCATCTCATATAAGAAGTATAACATAGCATAGCATAGCATGTGTGCGCATATCATGAAACATATCATATCATGTAAGCACATATCATGAGACATATCATATCCTGTAAGCATGTATCATAACTCATACCTGTTCATAATAGTGAATAAACAATAATTCATAAAATATGTGCATGTAGATGCAAGATTTATATTTTTTTTTTAAAACATGTATCATGGAATGCACATATGCATCATGTCTCTTTTAAAACATATCATATACATACTTGAACATAATATCATCATGAGGGCCCGACTTGTACCACATACATACATAAATACGCGCAATCCCTAGGACAGGGTAGCTAGCCCCGAACCTACTAGGGATCTAGGTCCGTTCTTAGTCCGTCAACCTAGGGGTGTACTAAGGAGCCCATCCCTTTTTACGAGGCCCGTTTCATAGACCATCGACCTCGGGGTGCTTATGGAGCCCACCCTTGGTACAAGCCATATAAAATAAAATATCATGTCATACATATCATGTCATCATGCATATCATAGCTTATCATACATGTCATAATTTCTTGTCATATCATGAAGAGAGCTCTTGATCCCATCTTAAGGGAAGCATCTCTTTGCCATACCATGAAGAGTGCTCTTGATCCCAACTTAAGGGAAGCAACTCTTAGACTTTTCTTCTTACATAAGCCTTTCATACATATATTATGAAACATAACATGTTCATATCATAACATAAAACATAACATGTGATCTTCATAACATCAAGCATGGCATATCATATCATGGGTGTGGGGGTGTCAGAGGAGTCAAAAAAGGTGAAGGGCGAGACACTACGCGCGTAAGAGAGTCGACCGTGTGACTCCACATGACCGTGTGAAGCTAATAGAGGAAGAAATGCCATTGGCCGTGGAACTCTACACGACCGTGTGGCCTGTGCAGAGAAAGAATAATATACGGTCGTGCCAATTGGCACGGCCGTGTGAAGTCAATAGAGGAGAAAATGGCACGGGTCGTGCCAATTGGCACGGTCGTGCCTGCGTGCCATTTTCTGTGATGTGCGTGTTGTATGTGATACGCGACCTGCGCGTCGTGCCTTTCCTATTTTTATTTCCTATTGTAAATTAGTTTAGACTCGAATGTAACTCGAGTTTCGCTTTTGTAATGTACAAAATGAAGCGGTGGAAGGTCCACTCGAGACGGAGTTACGAGGAGGCGCGAGCAACACAAGGTGGTCAAGGAAGGAGCTTGAGAAGTTGTTGACCTTAAATTGACCATCCAATCTTCTCATTGGCTTGAGAAGATCGTAGTAGGGCCATGACTAATCACAAAAAATATTTAATTAATTGCTTGTGTGTGTATATGTGATGCATGCTAGAATAAGTAATTAATTAGCGCCTTAACGATTCGATTCAATCAATCGCGTATATGATACACCTCGACGATTAGATTAGATCTAAATCGCGTACATAATGCGCCCTAACGATTAGATTAGATCTAAATCGTGTATATGATACACCTCGTCGATTAGATTAGATCTCAATCACGTCAACTCGTAATGCCTACCATGCCGTGATACCTATCACTACCTCGATCGCATGTTGTTGTTGAATCTGCCAAAGCAGAGCAACGCATATTATCTTGGTAGGGTTCGGAGGGACAATTTTGGTCCCGCCTATCAACGCATGGGTGAGTACAACTCAATTAGATTGAGTAACTAGTTAACTCAATTGGATCAAGTTTAACTATAGTCATTTTCCAATGGTTGGTAGATAGGTCAAAATCACGTTTATATTAACTCTTGGGCGTATTAGCCAAAGCTAACTCGAGTTTTAATATAAATACGGATCTTAATCCTATAAACAAGAGTTGCATAGAGATGTAATTGGTAATTAGTTACCTACCGATCATACTAAGTCTTGGGCGATTTAGCCAAAGCTAACTCAAGGCGTAGTATGATGTGGATCTTGTCCCACACGAATTATAGATAGTTGGTTAGAATCTAGTTAGTGTGGTTTGACCACATCACTCACTTGATTCTACAAAAATTCTATAATTCAATGGGAGCATCATTTAATTAAAGGCCTAATTAGATGATTAATAGAATATGATATTTATTTTTCTGCATTTTCTATTGTAGATAACCATCGCGTCAAATACGAACTCTTTCTCCCTGCGTTCCGTCCTTAAGAAGGACAAGCTCAATGGAGCTAATTTCCTGGATTGATATAGAAATCTAAGAATAGTTCTCACTCAGGAAAGAAAACTGTACGTCCTGGAGCAGCCCATTCCCGAGGCACCTCCTGCCACTGCCACGCGAGCTGATCGTGATGCTTACAAGAAGCATCAAGATGACGCATTAGATGTGTCATGTCTTATGCTCGCAACCATGAACTCTGAGCTTCAGAAGCAATATGAGTTAATGACTGCTTATGATATGGTTGAACATCTTCGTCAACTGTATCAAGGACAAGCAGGGCACTGGAAGAGGAACTGCACAGGATACCTGGAAGATCCTAAGAAGAAGAGAAATAAGATTTCTACTTCAGGTATACATGTTATAGAAGTTAACATCTCTATTTCTTCACCGTGGGTATTAGATACCGGATGTGCTTCCCACATTTGTACTAATGTACAAGCGCTGAGAGATAGCAGAGCATTGACGAAGGGCGAGATAGACCTACGAGTAGGCAATGGAGCACGGCTTGCTGCTGTTGCTGTAGGAACTTACTATCTATCTCTACCCTCTGGGCTTGTACTAGAATTAGATGAATGTTGTTATGTGCCTGCCTTGACTAAGAACATAATTTCAATTTCTTGTTTGAACAAGAAAGGTTTTTCATTTATAATAAAGAACAAATGTTGTTCAGTTTATTTAAATGATATGTTGTATTATAGTGCATCTCTGATGAACGGACTCTATATTCTAGACCTTGAGTACCCTATCTATAACATAAGTACCAAGAGGTTCAAGTCAAAAGACATGAACCAAACCTATATCTGGCACTGTCACATAGGTCATATAAATGACAAACGCTTATCCCAGCTCCATAAGGATGGTTTGCTAGACTTATTTGATTTTGAATCATATGAGACATGCGAGTCATGTCTTCTAGGCAAGATGACCAAGACTCCCTTTAGTGGACACAGTGAGAGAGCGACTGACTTGTTAATCTTATACATAGTGATGTATGTGGCCCTTTCAATGTCACTGCTAGATGTGGTTATAGGTACTTTATTACATTTATTGATGACTTCAGTAGATATGGCTATGTGTATTTGATGACACATAAGTCAGAATCCTTTGAAAAGTTCAAAGAATTCAAGAATGAAGTACAAAACCAGCTTGGCAAAAGTATTAAGATACTTCGATCAGATCGAGGTGGTGAATACCTTAGCCATGAATTTCGTGACTATCTAGCTGAGTGTGGGATTCTATCTCAACTCACTCCTCCTGGAACACCACAGTAGAATGGTGTATCTGAAAGGAGGAATCGTACCTTATTAGATATGGTACGATCTATGATGAGTCACACAGATCTTCCTATGTATCTTTGGGGCTATGCTCTAGACACAACAGCCTTCATTCTCAACCGAGTTCCATCTAAGGTTATAATAAAGACACCATATAGGATATGGACTAGGAGAGATGTCCAGGTGTCTTTTATGAGGATTTGGGGTTATGAGGCTTACGTTAGACGTCAAGTCTCGGACAAATTGGGACCCAAATCTGATAAGTGATATTTTATCGGATATCCCAAGGAAACGAAGGGATATTACTTCTACATTCCCAGTCAACACAAGGTAGTTGTGGCTAAGACTGGGGTATTTCTAGAAAGGGACTTTGTTTATAGAAAGACTAGTGGGAGTACGTTCGATCTTAAAGAAGTTCAAGATGTGAACCATAGCACTGAAGCCTCGATGGAAGTTGAACTGGAACCACAAAGTGTTGTGGATGATGTTGTTCTACAAGGAGTTGAGGAACCACAACAAGTTCAAGTAGACCTACCTCTTCGCAGATCTGATAGGGTACGTCGTCAGCATGAGAGATACTCATTTCTCTTGTCTGACCATGATGACGTTGTGCTCATTGAGGATGAGCCTACCTACTATCAGGAAGCTGTGATAAGACCAGATTCCGAGAAATGGCTAGAGGCCATGAGATCCGAGATGGAATCCATGTACACTAACTAAGTATGGACTTTGGTTGATCCACCTGAAGGGGTAAAACCCATAGGGTGTAAGTGGGTCTTTAAGAGAAAGACTGACATGGATGGACTTATTTATAAGGGTCACTTGGTAGCTAAAGGTTTCAAGCAAATTCATGGTATTGACTATGATGAAAACCTTTTCTCCAATAGCGATGTTAAATCCATTGGGATCATGCTTGCTATTGCAGCGTACCATGATTATGAGATCTGGCAGATGGATGGCAAAACCTGCTCGAGGATGTGTACATGATACAACCTGAGGGTTTTGTAGATCCATAGCATACTGGCAGAGTATGCAAGCTGCATAGGTCCATTTATGGACTAAAACAAGCTTCTCGGAGCTAGAATCTTTGATTCTATGATGCAATCAAATAGTTTGGTTTCATCAAGAATGAAGATGAACCATGTGTCTACAAGAAGGTTGTAGGGAACACAGTTGTCTTCCTTATATTGTATGTGGATGACATACTACTCATTGGGAAAGGCATCCCTTTACTGTAATCTGTCAAGACTTGGCTAGGGACCTATTTCTCAATGAAGGACATAGGTGAAGCATCCCGCATTCTAGCATACAGATCTATAGAGATAGATCTAAGAGGTTTCTTGGCCTAAGTTATAGTACATATATTGACAAGGTACTCCTTCAGTTTGCCATGCAGAACTCCAAGAAGGGATTTCTGCCAATGTCACATGGTGTGAGTCTTTCGAAGACTCAAGATCCCTCTTCTAGAGAGGAGAGAGACCGCATGTATAAGATCCCTTATGCCTCAGCTATAGGATCTATCATGTACGTCATGCTATGTACTTGTCCAGATGTCTCATATGCTTTAAGCATGACGAGCAGATTGTTGGGTTTTTCGGGCCGCGAAAATTGCTTTTTCGCGTCGCGGAAACCCCGAATCACCTTAGCCAACGGATCTCGTGCGAAGAAAAATTTGAAAAACATACGAGTACGAGTTACAAAACTTCTAGATCTACATGATGAAGATCTTTACCCTTGTTGCGTGCCCTTTTTCGTATCCCGCTCGTCCTCGGTACGCCGGATCTCGAAGTTGTCAATGTAGACAACTCTCTACACGTATCCACACGAACACACTAGGTGGTGGTGACCAAAAACCAAGGTGTGCTAGAACCTATGTGGTTCGGCCAAGGAAGGAGGAGAGGGAGAGCTTGAGAGGAAGAAGATGCAATAATACCACTTGAATGAAAAATGAATCCATTTCATTCAAAAATGTGGCCGGCCACTTCTCCATGTGCAACCCCAAATTAATTGCATTAATTGCAATTAATGTGAAGTCATTAAAGAGAATGGCTTTGTAACTTCCATGAGGTGGCACCCATGATGATGTGGAGTAACATCATTGGTCCACATCAATGCCAACTCACCAATGAGGTGGCATAAAGTCAAGTCAAACTTGACTTTTAATCTTTCTCTCAAGTCAAGTCAAACTTGACCAAATCTCTTCCATGGTTGATCTAATCTAACCATTTGATTCAAGCCAACTTAATATAATGAATCTAATTCATTAAATTAAGTTGATTTAATGAGTCATAATCTAAATTAGACTCATTGAATACATGAATCCACTTGAGTCCAACTCAAGTTAGCCCAATTAGGATTACTCTTAATCCAATTTGATTCATCAAATGAATCTAATCCTCTTGGTTCATCATATGAACCTAATCTCCATCTAATTGTCCTTAGTGTGTGACCCTATAGGTTCTTGTAATGTTGGCAATGCCCTAAACCCATTTAGGAGCATAAGTAATGAGCGGTATCTAGCAACACATCATTACTACCCAAGTTACAAGAATGTCGAGATCCGACATCACCTTGTGACTACTAATTGTGACTCCTCACAAAATATGACAAGTGTCCTTCTATCCTAGACATCTAGATTGATCAATGTGTGGCATAGACCGTGTCATCCTCTGACCAATCTAAATCTTGAACTCCAAGTAGACTCACTAAATCAAATGAGCTCAATATCCTATATTGACTCATTTGGGCATGGCCATGCACTTCATGGTCTCACTCTATCAAGAATACCGATGTCTCTCCCGTCATATAGGAGGGATAGATCTCATCTACATCACTCACATCCCTCTGCATAATTTGTTATATACCCAGTAATCGCCTTTATAGTCCACCCAGTTACGGGTGACGTTTGACGAAACCAAAGTACATAACTCCTTATGTAGGGATCTATGGTGACTTCAGGTCTAAGGACTAGTAGTCATACTAATAGCCACATGAGAAAGTATATGACACTCATATAACGATCCATGATACTTTCTCATGGCGGGTCATTCAGTATACATTCTCTAATGTATACCCATGTGTCAACTTGATATCTCTATATCCATGACTTGTGAGATCAAGTCATCGAGTTGACCTACATGCTAGTCTTATTGCATTAACATTGTCCCTGAATGTTAATACTCAACTAGAATGATTAAGAGTAGTGTTCCCTATATCATCTCACTATCGGTTCAACTAACCGATTGATATAGGTGAGAACCGTCTACTCAGGGACATTATTATACTTAGTTTATTTGGCACGAATACAAGTAAGTATAATAACCAAAATCCAAATGCCTTTATTTATATAGAATATGATACAATAAGTCCAATATACAATCATCAAATGATTGGCTCTAGGGCTCTAGCTAGCAATCTCCCACTAGCACTAGTGCCAATCAGTGTAGGCTTTAAGCCCAAATGACCTAGTGTGACCATCATGCTTCCTCTGCGCCAAAGCCTTGGTCAAGGGATCTGTGATGTTAGCTTCTGTAGGTACTCTGCAAATCTTCACATCTCCTCTCTCGATAATCTCTCGAATGAGATGGAAGCGTCGTAGTATGTGTTTGGTCCGCTGGTGTGAGCGAGGTTCCTTCGCTGACAATAGCTCCATTGTTGTCACAATAGAGCTCATTGGGGTCAGCAATGTTAGGAACCACCCCAAGTTCGATGATGAACTTGCGGATCCAAATCTCCTTTGCCTCGATGCGAATGTACTCGGCTTTGTAGAATCACCATCGTATCCCGCTTGAACTCTTCCGGTGACACACCACCATTAATGCAAAATACGAACCCACTGCGATCTATAGTCATCCCGGTCGGCTGGAAGCTAGCATCACCGTAACCCTTTACATAACTCATCATTGCCTCCATATATCAAGAAATATTCTTTAGTCCTTTTAAGTACTTAAGAATATTCTTGACCGCTATCCATGACTTTCACCGGATCGACTGGTATTTGCTCGTCATGCTCAAAGCATACGAGACATCGGTCAGTACATAGCATGGCGTACATGATCGATCCTATGGCTGAGGCATAAGGGATCTGATCCATGCGGTCTCTCTCCTCTCTAGAAGAGGGACCTTGAGTCTTCGAAAGACTCACGCCATGTGACATCGGCAGAAATCCCTTCTTGGAGTTCTGCATGGCAAACCGAAGGAGTACCTTGTCAATGTATGTACTCTGACTTAGGCCAAGCAATCTCTTAGATCTATCCCTATAGATCTGTATCCCTAGAATACGAGATGCCTCACCTAAGTCCTTCATTGAGAAGCAACTCTCTAGCCAGGTCTTGACAGACTGAAGCATAGGGATGTTCTTCCCAATGAGTAGTATGTCATCCACATACAATATGAGGAAGACAACTATATCCCCTACAACCTTCTTGTAGACACAAGGTTCATCTTCGTTCTTGATAAAACCAAACTGTTTGATTGCATCATCGAATCGAAGATTCCAGCTCCGAGAAGCTTGCTTTAGTCCATAAATGGACCTATGCAGCTTGCATACTCTACTAGTATGCTGCGGATCTACAAAACCCTCAGGTTGTGTCATGTACACATCCTCGAGCAGGTTTCCATTCAGAAACGCGGTTTTGACATCCATCTGCCATATCTCATAGTCATGGTAGGCTGCAATAGCAAGCATGATCCGAATGGACTTAAACATCGCTACTGGAGAAAAGGTCTCATCATAGTCAATACCATGAATCTGCTTGAAACCTTTAGCTACCAAGCGACCCTTATAAATAAGTCCATCTATGTCAGTCTTTCTCTTAAAGACCCACTTGCACCCTATGGGTTTTACCCCTTCAGGTGGATCAACCAAAGTCCAAACTTGGTTGGTGTACATGGATTCCATCTCGGATCTCATGGCCTCTAGCTATTTCTCGGAATCTGGTCTCATCACAGCTTCCTGATAGGTGGTAGGCTCATCCTCTATGAGCACAACGTCATCATGGTCAGACAAGAGAAATGAGTATCTCTCAGGCTGACGACGTACCCTATCAGACCTGCGAAGAGGAATGTCTACTTGAATTGGTTATTGTTCCTCAACTCCTTGTGGAACATCATCCACAACACTTTGTGGTTCCAGTTCAATTTCCATTGAGGCATCAGTGCTATTGTTCGCATCTTGAACTTCTTCAAGATCGAACGCGCTCCCACTAGTCTTTCTAGAAACAAAGTCTCTTTCTAGAAAGACCCCAGTCTTTGCCACAACTACCTTGTGCTGACTGGGAATGTAGAAGTAATATCCCTTAGTTTCCTTGGGATATCCAATGAAATAACACTTGTCGGATTTGGATCCTAATTTGTTTGAGACTTGATGTCGTATGTAAGCCTCACAACCCCAAATCCTCATGAAAGACACCTGGGCATCTCTCCCAGTCCATATCCTATATGGTGTCTTTATCACGGCCTTGGATGGAACTCGGTTGAGTATAAAAGCTGCCGTGTCTAGAGCATAGCCCCAAAGGTATGTTGGAAGATCTGTGTGACTCATCATTGATCGTACCATATCTAATAGGGTACGATTCCTCCTTTCGGATACACCATTCCACTGTGGTGTTCCAGGAGGAGTGAGTTGGGATAGAATCCCACACTCAGCTAGATAGTCACGGAACTCATGTCTAAGGTATTCTCCACCTCGATCGGATCGAAGTATCTTAATACTCTTGCCAAGCTGGTTCTGTACTTCATTCTTGAATTGTTTGAACTTTTCAAAGGATTCAGACTTATGTGTCATCAAGTACACATAACCATATCTACTGAAATCATCAGTAAATGTGATGAAGTACCTGTAACCGCCTCTAGCAGCAACATTGAAAGGGCCACATACATCACTATGTATGAGTCCTAACAAATCAGTTGCTCTCTCGCTGTGCCCACTAAAGGGAGTCTTGGTCATCTTGCCTCGTAGGCATGACTCGCATACCTCATATGATTCAAAATCAAATGAGTCCAGCATACCATCCTTATGGAGCTGGGATAAGCGCTTGTCATTTATATGACCTAAGCGACAGTGCCAAAGGTAGGTTTGGTTCATGTCATTTGACTTGAACCTCTTGGTATTTATGTTATAGATAGGGCTCTCAAGGTCTAGAATATAGAGTTCGTTTATCAGAGGTGCACTACAATAGAACATATCATTTAAATAGACGGAATAACATTTGTTCTTTATTGTAAACGAGAAACCTTTCTTGTCCAAACAAGAAACTGATATAATGTTCTTAGTTAATGCAGGCACATAACAACAATCGACTAACTCTAGTACAAGCCCAGAGGGCAGAGATAGAAAGTAAGTCCCTACAGCAACAGCAGCAACCCGTGCTCCATTGCCTACTCGTAGGTCCACCTCGCCCTTTGTCAATGCCCTGCTATTTCTCAGCGCCTGCACATCAGTACAAATGTGAGAAGCACATCCAGTATCTAATACCCATGATGTAGAAATAGATAGACTGACTTCTATAACATATATACCTGAAGTGGAAGTCTCACTTCGCTTCTTCTTAAGATCCTCCAAGTATACCTTGCAGTTCCTCTTCCAGTGCCCGGTCTGACCACAGTGGAAGCAGGTAGCATCCTTGGTGACCCCTCCTTTAGGCTTCAGTGCCTTGCCTTTGCCCTTGGCTTGGGACTTTCCCTTGCCTTTGGGCTTGCCCTTGCCCTTATGTTTCTGAACCATCAGAACAGTGTTGGGCTTAGCCTTCTTAAGGTTTAGCTCAGCAGTTCTTAACATGCTAAGCAGCTCGGGTAGTGGCTTGTCAATCTCGTTCATATTGTAGTTTAGAACGAACTGACTATAGCTATCCGGCAAGGATTGCAAGATCAGATCAGTGGCTAGCTCTTGGCCAAGTGGGAACCCCAACCTTTGTAGGTTCTCTATGTACCCAATCATTTTGAGTACATATGGACCTACAGGAGCCCCGTCTGACATCTTGCACTGAAACAATGCCCTTGAGATCTCAAATCTCTCATGCCTCGCTTGTCCTTGATATAGTTGACGAAGATGTTCAACCATATCGTAAGCGCCCATTAACTCATGTTGCTTCTGAAGCTCAGAGTTCATGGTCGCGAGCATTAGACAGGACACATCTAATGCGTCATCTTGATGCTTCTTGAAAGCATCTCGGTCAGCTCGCGGGTTAGTGGCAGGAGGAGCCTCCGGAATGGGCTGCTCCAGAACGTACAGTTTACGTTCCTGAGTGAGAACTATTCTCAGGTTCCTGTACCAGTCCAGGAAGTTTGCTCCGTTGAGCTTGTCCTTCTCAAGGACAGATCGCAGGGAGAAGGTGTTCGTATTTGACGTCATGATTATCTACAACAGAATAAAAGCAGAAATAAATATCATATTCTTAATCATTTAATTAGGCCTTTAACTAAATGATGCTCCCACTGAATTCTATAATTCATGTGGGACAAGATCCACATCATACTAACCCTTGAGTTAGCTTTGGCTAATATGCCCAAGACTTAGTATGATCGGTAGGTAACGATTACCAATTACATCTCTATACAACTCTTGTTTATAGGATAAAATCCGTATTTATATTAAAACTCGAGTTAGCTTTGGCTAATATGCCCGAGAATTAATATAAACGTGATTTTGTCCTACCTTTCCAACCATTGGAAGAATGTCTATAGTTGTACTCGATCCAACCGAGTAAACTAGGAATACTCAATCTAATTGAGTTTGTACTCGCCCATGCGTTGATAGGCGAGACCAAGATTGTCCCTCCGTACCCTACCAAGATAGTATGTGTTGCTCTGCTTTGGCAGATTCAACAACATCATGCGATCGAGGTAGTGGTAGGTATCACGGCATGGCAGGCATTTTGAGTTGTCGTGATTTAGATCTAATCTAAATGATGTTGTATCATATACACGAAATAGATCTAATCTAATCGATAGAGTGCATCTTGTACACGATGTAGATCTAATCTAATCGTAAGGGTGCATCTTGTGCACGATTTAGATCTAATTTTAATCGCTAGGCACTAATTAATTACTTAATTAAACATGCATCATATACACAAGTAATTAACTAAGTTTTGTGATTAGTCATGGCCCTACTACGATCTTCTCAAGCCAATGAGAAGACCGGATGGTCAACCTAAGGTCAACTTCTCAAGCGCCTTCCTTTTGACCACCTTGTGTTGCTCGCGCCTTCCTCGTAACTCCGTCTCGAGTGGACCTTCCACAGCTCCAATTTTTTGTACATTACAATTTTGAAACTCGAGTTACATTCGAGTCTAAATCTAATTTATAACCAGAATAAAAAAAAGGCACGACGCGCAGATCGCGAAAAATAAAATAAAATAAAATACAAGCACGCACATCACATAACGGCACGCAGGCCTTATTATGAATTACAACACAATTATCCAATCGAATTGGGTCTTTGGGTCATGACTATCAAAAAATTAATATATAATTCAAAATTATATATTTCTGTAATTTTTCTATAATTTTCATAATTTTACAGATTTTATGAGTAAATTTTTCCCGGCGGTCCCGATTAGCGATTTCGGGCGCAATTGCGGAGCAAATCCCCTTGCGGGGTTAGGGGCAGTACCCCTACCCGCGATCTAACCATCGCGAGTTGCTCCTAAGCGATCCAAGAGCACCTTATCCCGCTGTCCCAAAAAGATTTGGGTCGAAACGATGCCGTTTTGGGAAAAACTTCTCGGTAGTCGAAGCCTACAAGTGTATAAACACTTGTGCTTCTCTTCTATGAGAAATATTACTCTTAAAACTATAAAAATCATAAATTTACATAAATATACAGAAGCTTTAATTTTTCATAAAAATCAAATTAAACTCGTACAAGCTTCGCACGTGGCTCTGATACCACTGTTGGGTTTTTCGGGTCGCGAAAACCGCTTTTTCGCGTAGCGGAAACCCCGAATCACCCTAGCCAACGGATCTCGTGCGAAGAAAAATTCAAAAAACATACGAGTACGAGTTACAAAACTTCTAGATCTACATGATGAAGATCTTTACCCTTGTTGCGTGCCCTTTTTCGTATCCCGCTCGTCCTCGGTATGTCGGATCTTGAAGTTGTCAATGTAGACAACTCTCTACACGTATCCACACGAACACACTAGGTGGAGGTGACCAAAAACCAAGGTGTGCTAGAACCTATGTGGTTCGGCCAAGGAAGGAGGAGAGGGAGAGCTTGAGATGAAGAAGATGCAATAATACCACTTGAATGAAAAATGAATCCATTTCATTCAAAAATGTGGTCGGCCACTTCTCCATGTGCAACCCCAAATTAATTGCATTAATTGCAATTAATGTGAAGCCATTAAAGAGAATGGCTTTGTAACTTCCATGAGGTGGCACCCATGATGATGTGGAGTAACATCATTGGTCCACATCAATGCCAACTCACCAATGAGGTGGCATAAAGTCAAGTCAAACTTGACTTTTAATCTTTCTCTCAAGTCAAGTCAAACTTGACCAAATCTCTTCCATGGTTGATCTAATCTAACCATTTGATTCAAGCCAACTTAATATAATGAATCTAATTCATTAAATTAAGTTGATTTAATGAGTCATAATCTAAATTAGACTCATTGAATACATGAATCCACTTGAGTCCAACTCAAGTTAGCCCAATTAGGATTACTCTTAATCCAATTTGATTCATCAAATGAATCTAATCCTCTTGGTTCATCATATGAACCTAATCTCCATCTAATTGTCCTTAGTGTGTGACCCTATAGGTTCTTGTAACGTTGGCAATGCCCTAAACCCATTTAGGAGCATAAGTAATGAGCGGTATCTAGCAACACATCATTACTACCCAAGTTACAAGAATGTCGAGATCCGACATCACCTTGTGACTACTAATTGTGACTCCTCACAAAATATGACAAGTGTCCTTCTATCCTAGACATCTAGATTGATCAATGTGAGGCATAGACCGTGTCATTGTTACGCTCCGCAAGTGTACGAAAAAGTTGCAAGTAATATAAAAGATTATCGTATCCACAGGGACTGGAATAAGCACTAGAAATGCCTCAATGCGAATTAGCTAAACAACTATCCAATTGTTTCAAATGCAAAGTGAAGGTAAACAAATCTAATATTAAAGATCAATAAACAAGAGTTTAGTGTTTTGGGTTATGATAAGGGGAGATTTAAGGAGTTTCAGTTTCTTTTTAAGATTTCTTGAATGTAAATGGTTCACCAATTCTTATCCCTCAATTGCCAAACACTTGTAGAAAGTTGTCGGTTCTCTCTTGCAATAGATAACCGGCTAAGGACTGAGAAATGTATCTAAATATGATCAATTAGACGTGAACCTATGTTGTCCTTACACAGAAGCGCACCTATTACTATGCCTTCCTCGGATATCAACATAGAAGCCCACAACTTATTAATCTATCAAGATACAAGAAACTAATCACAAGATCCATCCTACTCTCTTGAATATTCCTATTTCCTCTTCAAGATTATCTCTCTAACGTCCTTACACGGGCTTGCACCTGTCACGTGGATCCCTCGGATGATCGAGTGAGAGTTTATCTTTACTAAGTCCACAAGAAATCCAAACAATCAATCAAGAATGAGAATTAAGCACAAGTCACCATTAATCATTCAAGATCTAATTGATGCAAGCAAGACAATGTCATTGAAGCAAGAAATTGGCAAATCCATAAGAGATTACATCAATCCATCATACAAATACTCCCTTAATCCTAGAATACAAGATCTACTCCATGAATCGAGGAAGAATACCCGAAGAAATAAGGATTACAAGCATTTCTTAAATCCTCAATCCAAGAAACCAAGGAAAGGGGGAAAGAGAAAACTTATCTACGAAGAAGCCTCGTCTTCGGATCCAATCCTCGCTCCGGAGTCGAAATCGTCAAGAACTCCCCTCGAATCGCCCAGAAATCCTCCCAAGAATGGGAGGATACCACCAAATCTTGCCTTCTCCCCAAAGGGGAAGAGATCCCCTTTCAATTCATGAAGGAGGGTTTAAATAGAGGAGGAAATCGGGCGCCACACGGCCCCGTGACACGACCGTGTGAGATTCACACGGCCATGTCCAGTTCCTTCTCTGCCAAAGCTGCACGGCCGTGTGACTCACACGGCCAGGACCCTTCTATTCTCTAGAAATGCTACACGGACGTGTGGTGCACACGGCCACCACCTGCTTGGCCTCTGGAAACCTCACACGGCCATGTAGATCTACACAGCCATGTAAGGCATCTGCTCTAATTTCTTCAAATCAAGACACGGCCGTGTGAGATTCACACGGCCATGTCCTCTTCCCTTCCTATTAAAACTACACGGCCGTGTGTGGTACACGGCCTGATGCTCTCTCCCTTCAATTCCTTCCAAGCTTGTCCGAGGACGCATAATCTTCACCAATTTCGACTCCTGTGTACAGAAAATGTACAAAAAGCAGATCTCCGAACCAAAAGAGTAAATATGCTAAAAGGAAAGCTGGAAGTATAAAAATGCATAGATCAAGCATGCTCAAAGTATGTAAATGTGCGTAAAAACATGCATAAAAGAGTATATAATCTACGCACATCACACCCCCAGACTTAAACCTTTGCTTGTCCTCAAGCAAAATGCTGCAGTCTAAATTCATATGTTCTATAACACATTCATAAAACCTAGTGCACTTTCCTAACTCTATCAAAAAATTTCATTAACAAGCGTGATCATGGAAACAAGTAAAGTATGGTTCAAGCATAAGAATCTTGTGCACAGTGTAAAAGTAACTCAACACCCTTCAAGTCTCAATCCATGTCCTAGTCAAGTCATCATCAAATTTGAATTCCTAATGTTTCCAGTGAAAGACAAGTAACCAGTGATAGGCACTTACTCACCATTCACTTGCTTCATATTTCTCAACTAACCCAAGGTCTCAAAGGTGTGCTCAATCTCAAGGGAAGCTAGGCAGTCATTTCCCCAGTAACCTAACTCGGTCTCAAAGGGGTGACTTGCTAGATTCCACTCATGACAACTGTTTTTTATATCCCTTATTTTTTTTCTTTTTTTTTTCTTTTTATAAGTGTTTGCATTGTGCAAAACTTATTCACAAATGTACTTTTAGCACACATGTTGGGATATTTTGATTTTTCTAAATGAGCTTTAATGATTTGAGCCTCATCCAGTAACCAAAATGAAAGTTGAGAAATCACCATGGAAACCAAGTACTAAGCAAACAAGATGAATCATGACTATTTCAATGACATCAACTATTCAAGCATCAAGCACAAGTGTAGTGAAGATAAAATCCTTAAGGTTGAACCAAAACTAAAACTCATCACCATAAGATTCTTAGCTTATTAATGCTTCCCAAGATAGAAAAAAGAACTACACAAAGTTTACTACTAGCATCATTCGAACATCATGAATCAAGACAATAATCGTGCTAACATTTCACTTGAATCCAAGAAAGCATATAAGTGAAGATTTGATGTTCTAAAAAAAAGCCATGATTATTTCAAAAATAAGCAAAATAAAGAAACAAGCAATGAAAATATGAACCAACATGAAAAACTAACAAAAACTAAAAACTGAAAACCAAACTAAACAGTACATGACACCCCCCCAGACTTAAACTTTTCATCGTCCCGATGAAATCAATATGGTGGAGGAGGTGGACGAGGGAAAGGAGGTCTACGACGTGGTTGGCCAATAGGAAAAATAGGAAAACCTAGAATCTCACCCAAGGATCTATGATACTCATATAAAGCATCTACTTGTTGGCTAGTAAGCGTCATGCTCTGCATAAAATCTCTCATCCTAGCCTGATCAGTATCATAATCCTGCACAAACTCAGCCACTTGACTTTGAAAATTTCTCATAACTGAAAATGATTTTGTACCTCCCTAAACTGATCATCAGATAAAGTGAAGCGCCCCTCCAACATTTTTCGTTGGGCATCTTGCTTCTCATGAAGTGATTCTAGAGACGTACGAAAATCTGAAAAATCAAACCTAGAAGATCCCGTGCCATATGCAAAAGAATGCCTAGCAGGCTCCATAAAACTAGAAGGCTACGGGTGTCCAGATGACGATGGCTCATGATGTGGCTCAGTGTCTCCAGGTATAGAAGGGTTATCCTCAAAATCTAACTCAGAAATTACCCAATTAGCCGGGTTACGAATAGTAGTTCGTTCAGGAAAAGGAAGGGGTAAAGGAGAACCATTCCTCCTAGGAAACGCGAAACCATTCTCATCACGAACGATCATTTTCATAGCAAGACATGCATCAATGTCAATCATGTCATTACCATGAATTATTTCCAACCCATCAACATCAAGATATAAATTATAAGCTATTCGGGTAATCAAACCACCAAAAACAATTGATCCCGATGATGCCCTAGCAGATCTTAATAAGGTTTGAACAAAATGAAAACCAGAATAAAATTCAACCTTATAAAGCATAGCCCATAAAGCATAAAGTTCTATCTTTTTAACCACCCCATCACTCTCTCCCCTACCAAAAATAGTTTTACTCATGACTCTATGTAGATACCTAAAGATGGGGTTTTGCATTTGGGATGCCTTAGCTCTTGAAGGCTCATAAGGTTGATCTAACCCAGTTATTGCATTCCAAAAATGATTCCAAGTAAACCTTGGATCAAACCTACGAGGGCTACCGGTGGTTAATCCAAAACAAGAATTAAAGTCACTAAATGCCCATAGAAATTCTTGATTCATTAGCCTAAATGAGATTTTTCCAAAATAATCATCTTCATTAGTAAAATGGACATCCAATGAACTTAAAAAATTCCAAAACAAGACGAGGATATGTAGGCAAATGTGTGTACATAATATCACTCCAATCCAAAAACCCAATCATCAAATCTACATCTTCCCTAATTCCAAGCATATCAAGAACAGTTGGGTCCATATATCTAGTACACACTATCTTTCTATTGACAAGAATTGCAAATCTAGTTACTTGATCATCATTTCTAAACACAATATTGAATTCATTGTCATTATCTTCGTTGCGTGAAGTCCTTTTGCCTTTTCCCTTCACTGGTTGTTTTCCTTTGTCCCTTGATAGCTCCTTCTCTTTGTCTCCACTGGATCCACCGCCTCCTCTGCGAAGTTTCTTCAAAATGTTAGACATCTTAATGAGTTTAGATAGGGAAAGAATTATCTAGGGTTGGAAAAATGGAACTCAAAGAAAAAAACTTCAAAGAGCAAAGGTCTTAGGTTAGGAGAATAAAAAGTCCAAGTCTTAAAGAGGAGGAGAATCCGGATCTAAGAGATCTTGAGAGATTAGAGAGGAGTTTTTAAGAGATTGGGAGAGAAAGAGATGTTTTGGAGAGTTGGGGGTGTGCGGAACACGGCCAAGATCTGGCCGTGTAAGGTAGAAAGAAGACTTTAATAACTCTCCTACACGGGCCGTGCAGATCCACACGGCCTCCCCCTCTTCCTTCTCTGGATTCTTCGCACGGCCGTGTTTGGGACACGGCCTAGACCTTTTTCTCCTCGGGATTCTTTACACGGCCATGTTTGAGACACGGCCTAGACCTTTTTCTCCTCAGGAGATCCTACACGGCCGTGTCTGGATGACACGGCCCAAGCACTTCCCTTCTCTGCAACCTTTGCCTGGCCGTGTATAGCACACGGCTAGGCTCTGTTTTGCACCTAACCTGAAAACAAAATCAAAAGAATGCATCAAACTAAAAGAAATTAAAATACGAATCCAAACTAACTAAAAGAACCCTTGGGTTGCCTCCCAAGAAGCGTTTGTTTAAGGTCTTTAGCTCGACCAAACTTGATCATTCAGTTATTTTCCTCGCCCTTGGAGGACAGATATACTTTTCATTTTTATTGGGAGATCTTCTCCCAACATCTTCCAACACATTGTCTCCTTCGTTTGGTGGCCTTCCATGAGGATGGAAATTCCATTCCTCAAGTTTATAAATGCTTGTCCTGCTACAAGCATTTAAAAGAGACGAGACATGGTTAGAGATATTAGATAAATCATATTCCAACCTTTCCTTACCAATTACCAAAGAAAGCTTATGATTTTTGACATCAATTATAGCTCCAGCTGTAGCAAGGAAAGGTCTTCCTAATATGATAGGAATCCTGGGGTCCTCTTCCATGTCCAACACTACAAAATCTGTGGGAATAACATTCTCATCCACCTCTACTGGCACATCTTCTATAATACCCAAAGGGTACCTGCAGGAATGATCGGCAAGTTGAAGTGTCATAGTAGTAAGTTTAATATTTTTGAGACCTAATTTATTACAAATTGAATAGGGAATGAGGCTAACACTTGCCCCCAAATCACAAAAAGCTTTTTCAAAAAAATATTTTCCTATGTTGCAAGGAATATAAAAGCTCCCTGGGTCCTTTAGTTTTGGGGAAGTGTTCTTCTCCAAAATAGCACTACATTCCTCACTAAGCACAATTGTCTCAACCTCTCCTCTTCTTCTCTTATTTGACATGAGATCCTTCAGGAATTTGGCAAATCTAGGCATTTGAAGAATAGCATCAATAAGAGGTACCTCTACACAAATTTCCTTAACTTTTTCTAAAAACTTGCCAAATTCTTCATCTTTCTTGAGCATTGTAAGTCTCTGAGGAAAAGGGACAGCTTTGCTCTGATGGTTCAGTGGAAGAGTCTCTTCAACCTCAATGGTACTCTCCTCATTAGCTTGAATCTGATTTGGTATAAGAGGAGAGAGCTCTTCTTCTTTTTGTATCCCTTTTGGAGCAGTCACTTGGGAGTCTCCCAAGGTCCATCCGCTCCTAAGCTCAATTCTATTGCAATGCTCCATAGGATTCACATCAGGTTTTCCTGGAAGTTGTCCTGGTGTTCTGGATGATGAGGAAGCTAGTTGGGCAATTTGACTATCCTTGATCTTTTGATGCTTTTCAGAATTATCTATTCTCTGAATGAGCTTTGCTAAATCTTGCTTCATTTCATTCTGACTTGAGATAATTTCTTCAAGCATCTTTTCAATATTTGACTTTGGTAAGCCTTGAGAAGATAGATGTTGAAAATTTTGTTGCCCAGCTTGAAAATTTGGTCTTGCCCCCGTAGATGGTCCTTGATCTTGATTATTTCTGTAAGAAAAATTGGGATGGCTCTTCCATCCAGGGTTATAAGTATTTGAGTATGGGTTGTTCTGCCTTTGATTGTAACTCATGATTGCATCACATTGTTCCAGTTGATTGATTTGTGCAATGATAGCTCCCAATAGACATGAGTCATTTGAGTGCTCTGAACTCCCACATACTTCACAAGATGTACTAATAGCATTGACCATATTAGCACTAGTCCCCATATTCTCAAATTTCTTTGTAAGAGCGTCCAATTTTGCAGACAAAAGAGTGACTGCATCTACATCAAACTTCCCTGATGCTTTAATTGTTGGGTTTACAGAAGAATAGCCACCACTTCTTTCATTTTCCCATTGATGATGATTTTGTGCTACACTGTCAATAATTTCTTCAGCTTCATCTAAACTTTTATTCATAAGTGCCCCTCCAATAGGTGAATCAAGGGACACTTTGATATGATAGTTGATACCATTATAAAAAGTGTGCAACACTAACCATCTTTCCAACCCATGATGTGGGCATTGTCTGAGCATACTATTATATCTATCCCATGCTTCAAAAAGAGATTCTGAGTCAGTTTGCTTGAAGCTTGCAATTAAATTCCTCATATGAGCTGTTTTGCTTGGTGGATAGAATTTATCAAGAAACTGTTGCTCACACTGCTCCCAAGTGGTGATGCTATTAGGGGCCAAAGAATTCAGCCATTGCTTTGCCCTATCTCTTAAAGAAAACCCAAATAATAATAATCTAACTGCTTCTGAAGGAACGCCATTCATTTTCATGGTACCACATATTTCATAAAAGACCTCTAAGTGTTGATTGGGGTCTTCATGAGGTCCTCCACCAAATTGGTTCTGCTGCACCATAGATATAATTGCGGGTTTGATCTCAAAGTTATTAGCTTCCACTGAAGGTCTTGAAATACTAGATCGAAAACCTCTTGCATAAGGTGCTGCATAATCCTTGAGTGGTCTATTCGCCATGTTCAAATGTTCCTGTTCTTCAATTTGCCTTTGCAGAATTCTTCTTTTATGGAAAGTTCTGTCAATCTCAGGGTTAAAAGGAAAGAATTCCCCTGCAAAGTTAGATCTTCGCATATACAAGAACAAGATAGCAAATGACAATTCAACAGAAAAAGAAAAATAAAAGAATCAAAAATGCATAATTGAATTTGTACAAAAAGAATTAACAAGAAGTAAAAGTTATACAAGAACGTAAAAATAGAAATCTAATGATTAGTTACAACTATGCAATATGAAAGGAAAACAAATGTTATGTTTAGTCTAACTCAATTGATAATTCCTAATGTTATAGCGCAGTCCCCGGCAACGGCGCCAAAAACTTGTTACGCTCCGCAAGTGTACGGAAATGTCGCAAGTAATATAAAAGATTATCGTATCCACAGGGACTGGAATAAGCACTAGAAATGCCTCAATGCGAATTAGCTAAACAACTATCCAATTGTTTCAAATGCAAAGTGAAGGTAAACAAATCTAATATTAAAGATCAACAAACAAGAGTTTAGTGTTTTGGGTTATGATAAGGGGAGATTCTAGGAGTTTCGGTTTCTTTGTAAGATTTCTTGAATGTAAATGGTTCACCAATTCTTATCCCTCAATTGCCAAACACTTGTAGAAAGTTGCCGGTTCTCTCTTGCAATAGATAACCGGCTAAGGACTGAGAAATGTATCTAAATATGATCAATTAGACGTGAACCTACGTTGTCCTTACACAGAAGCGCACCTATTACTATGCCTTCCTCGGATATCAACATAGAAGCCCACAACTTATTAATCTATCAAGATACAAGAAACTAATCACAAGATCCATCCTACTCTCTTGAATATTCCTATTTCCTCTTCAAGATTATCTCTCAAACGTCCTTACACGGGCTTGCACCTGTCACGTGGATCCCTCGGATGATCGAGTGAGAGTTTATCTTTACTAAGTCCACAAGAAATCCAAACAATCAATCAAGAATAAGAATTAAGCACAAGTCACCATTAATCATTCAAGATCTAATTGATGCAAGCAAGACAATGTCATTGAAGCAAGAAATTGGCAAATCCATAAGAGATTACATCAATCCATCATACAAATACTCCCTTAATCCTAGAATACAAGATCTACTCCATGAATCGAGGAAGAATACCCGAAGAAATAAGGATTACAAGCATTTCTTAAATCCCCAATCCAAGAAACCAAGGAAAGGGGGAAAGAGAAAACTTATCTACGAAGAAGCCTCGTCTTCGGATCCAATCCTCGCTCCGGAGTCGAAATCGTCAAGAACTCCCCTCGAATCGCCCAGAAATCCTCCCAAGAATGGGAGGATACCACCAAATCTTGCCTTCTCCCCAAAGGGGAAGAGATCCCCTTTCAATTCATGAAGGAGGGTTTAAATAGAGGAGGAAATCGGGCGCCACACGGCCCCGTGACACGGCCGTGTGAGATTCACACGGCCATGTCCAATTCCTTCTCTGCCAAAGCTGCACGGCCGTGTGACTCACACGGCCAGGACCCTTCTGTTCTCTGGAAATGCTACACGGCCGTGTGGTGCACACGACCACCACCTGCTTGGCCTCTGGAAACCTCACACGGCCGTGTAGATCTACACAGTCATGTAAGGCATCTGCTCTAATTTCTTCAAATCAAGACACGGCCGTGTGAGATTCACACGGCCATGTCCTCTTCCCTTCCTATTAAAACTACACGGCTGTGTGTGGTACACGGCCTGATGCTCTCTCCCTTCAATTCCTTCCAAGCTTGTCCGAGGACGCATAATCTTCACTAATTTCGACTCCTGTGTACAGAAAATGCACAAAAAGCAGATCTCCGAACCAAAAGAGTAAATATGCTAAAAGGAAAGCTGAAAGTATAAAAATGCATAGATCAATCATGCTCAAATTATGTAAATGTGCGTAAAAATATGCATAAAAGAGTATATAATCTACGCACATCAGTCATCCTCTGACCAATCTAAATCTTGAACTCCAAGTAGACTCACTAAATCAAATGAGCTCAATATCCTATATTGACTCATTTGGGCATGGCCATGCACTTCGTGGTCTCACTCTATCAAGAATATCGATGTCTCTCCCGTCATATAGGAGGGATAGATCCCATCTACATCACTCACATCCCTCTGCATAATTTGTTATATATGTTGGATCGAGACGCGCTAGAGGGGGGGTGAATAGCGCTCGTGGCTATTTTTTACGTATCGGAATCGAAAACAGCGTTAGAGTAATTAAAGCAGCGGAATTAAAAACAACAAACACAAACAGAAGGACACAGAGATTTACTTCGTTCGGAGCCTGTGACGACTCCTACTCGAAGGCCCGCGATCCTTGATCGCTTCCGGTGGGCAACAACTATAAGCTCGTTAAAAGATTACAATTATGAGTTCAATCAAAAGCTATAAGTATTATACCGACAACAAGAAATGCTAAATCTGAAGCTTCGGGTCGTCGGACACTTGTAGCAGTACTTCGAAGTGTCTTTTGGAGCAGCACGTTGATGAGAGATCACTTGATATTCGTTGTTCTGAAGTGCTGGTCGAAACCCCCTTATAAAGGGTGTTCAAGGCGCCTTGAAGGCTGTTCAAGGCGCCTCCATGCTGCCTGGTCTTCCGCGTGGATCAAATCTGATCTGGTCGAACTTCATCCATTCAAGGCGCCTTAAACCTCACTTAAGGCGCCTTCTAAGGCGCCTTCTGCCTTCTTCAAGGCACCTCCAATGGTGCTTCGCAGCCAGCTCATCCTTTGCACCCGAGGCGCCTCCAAGCTCCATGGAGGCGCCTCGGACACTGTTCATCCGAGGGAAAACTACCTTATTTTGTACCTGCAGGACTTGTTAGTCCCAAACAATATCCTGCAACACAAAATTAGCACAAAATAACAGTATGAATAATAAAAAAATGTTTATGACAGTCTCCGGACTGTCCGGGTCTGACTTCGGGTTGCCAACCAGAAACTCTAGGTCGACCCGACGCCTACTGTTCCCTCTATGGGGAACGTGTCCTCACCTACTCCCCTCAGGAGAGATTACCTGATGCCAGTCCGGTCCTCCAGACCGACTGGACTTTCTGCCTAGGGTTACCACCCCCTAGGACCTAGGGTTACCGCCCCCTAGGGTTTTTCTCCACCTAGGGTTACCACCCCCTAGGGTTTTTCTCCACCTAGGGTTACCACCCCCTAGGACCTAAGGTTGCCGCCCCTTAGGGTTTTCCTCCACCTAGGGTTACCGCCCCCTAGGACCTAAGGTTGCCTCCCCTTAGGGTTTTCCTCCACCTAGGGTTACAGTCCCCTAGGACCTAAGGTTACCCCCCCCCCCCCTTAGGATTTTCCTTCACCTAGGGTTACCACCCCCTAGGACCTAAGGTTACCCCCCCTTAGGATTTTCCTTCACCTAGGGTTACCACCCCCTAGGACCTATGGTTACCCCCCCTTAGGATTTTCCCTTGCCTAACCGCAGTTAGGACTTTCCTGAAACCTTATTTAACCATGTTAGATAACAAGGAATCTTAACTTTGAATCCCTTTGGCATTATCAAAACTGAGGTTCGATCGTCGGATGCTTACTGCACTAACAATATACCCAGTAATCGCCTTTATAGTCCACCCAGTTACGGGTGACGTTTGACGAAACCAAAGTACATAACTCCTTATGTAGGGATCTATGGTGACTTCAGGTCTAAGGACTAGTATTCATACTAATAGCCACATGAGAAAGTATATGACACTCATATAACGATCCATGATACTTTCTCATGGCGGGTCATTCAGTATACATTCTCTAATGTATACCCATGTGTCAACTTGATATCTCTATATCCATGACTTGTGAGATCAAGTCATCGAGTTGACCTATATGCTAGTCTTATTGCATTAACATTGTCCCTGAATGTTAATACTCAACTAGGAATGATTAAGAGTAGTGTTCCCTATATCATCTCACTATCGGTTCAACTAACCGATTGATATAGGTGAGAACCGTCTACTCAGGGACATTATTATACTTAATTTATTTGGCACCAATACAAGTAAGTATAATAACCAAAATCCAAATGCCTTTATTTATATAGAATATGATACAATAAGTCCAATATACAATCATGAAATGATTGGCTCTAGGGCTCTAGCTAACACAAATACCAGTCAGATCCAGGTGAAAGTCACTGGATAGCGGTCAAGAATATTCTTAAGTACTTAAGAAGGACTAAAGAATATTTTTCTGATATATGGAGACGATGACGAGCTAGCTGTAAAGGGTTACATTGATGCCAGCTTTCAGACCGACCATGATGATTATCGATCGTAGTCAGGGTTCATGTTTTGCATTAATGGTGGTGCTATGAGCTGGAAGAGTTCGAAGCAGGATACAGTAGCTGATTCTACAACAGTGGCCGAGTATATTGCTGCATTAGAGGCAGCAAAGGAGGCAGTTTGGATCCGCAAGTTCATCACTGAACTTGGGGTGGTTCCTAGCATCGCTGACCCTATTGAGCTCTATTGTGACAATAATGGATCTATAGCATAAGCGAAGGAACCTCGCTCACACCAGCGGACCAAACACACAATACGACGCTTCCATCTCATTCGAGAGATTATCGATAAAGGAGATGTGAAGATTTGCAGAGTACCCACAGAGGCTAACATCCAGATCCCTTGACCAAGGCTTTGGCACAGAGAAAGCATGATGGTCACACTAGGTCATTGGGGCTTAGAGCCCACACTGATTGGCACTAGTGCTAGTGGGAGATTGTTAGTTAGAGCCCTAAAGCCAATCATTTGATGATTGATGTATGGACTCGTTGTATCATATTCTTGTATATAAATAAAGGCATTTATTTTTGGTTATTATACTTACTTGTATTGGTGTCAAATAACTAAGTATAATAGCGTCCTTGAGTAGAAGGTTCTTACCTATAACAATCGATTGGTAGAATCGATAGTGAGATGATATAGGGAACACTACTCTTAATCATTCCTAGTCAAGTATTAACATTCAGGGACAATGTTAATGCGACGAGACTAGCATGTAGGTCAACTCGATGACTTGATCTCACAAGTCATGGATATGGAGATATCAAGTTGACACATGGGTATGCATTGGAGAATGTATACTGAATGACCTGCCATGAGAAAGTATCATGGATCGTTATATGAGTGTCATATACTTTCTCATGTGGCTATTAGTATGACTATTAGTCCTTGGACCTGAAGTCACCATGGTTCCCTACATAAGGAGTTACGTACTTTGGTTTCGTCAAACGTCACCCATAACTGGGTGGACTATAAAGGCGATTACTGGGTATGTAACAAATTATGCGGAGGGATGTGAGTGATGTAGATGAGATATATCCCTCCTATATGACGGGAGTGACATCGATATTCTTGATAGAGTGAGACCACTAAGTGCATGGACATGCCCAAGTGAGTCAATATGAGATATTGAGCTCATTTTAATTAAGTTAGACTTAAACTGAACCCAAACTCAAAGTTAAGGTAAAATTAAAATTCAAATTAAATTCAAATTCAAATTAATTCTAAGTTGATGTTACTTAAATGTATTTTAACAACTTGAAATTAACAACTTATTTAATTTAATTAATTCCTAGTCTTATTTTAAAAAAATAACAGATTAATTAATCTACTAATTTATTCAACTTCAAATTAATACTGACTACAAACCTAATTAATCCTACTTAAAACAAAAAATGAAATAAATATTATAACTAAGAGTGTCATTAAATTAACTCAATCAATTAATATAAAATTTAAGCTATTAAATTAGTAGCAAATTATTTTAAATACACTAAATCTAAAATTAATTAT